>NC_064863.1:18306375-18606375 GCF_024139225.1 Suncus etruscus | reverse complement strand
ACCACTGGACAGATTCACCAAACAGAAAAATAGCAAAGAAATAAGAGCCCTAAATAAAAAATTAGAAGATCTAGGGTTAATAGACTTATATAGGGCCCTCCACCCCCAGAAAAAAGAATACACATTCTTCTCAAGCCCTCATGGAAGTTTCTCCAGAATAGATCATGTCGTAGGATACAAATCTAACCTATATAAGACCACAAGTATAAGGATCATTAGAAGCACCCTATCAGATCACTATGCAACAGAAGTCAAAATTGACTACAAGAAGAAGCAATGGAGAAAAACTAGTACCTGAAGATTAAACAACATGCTGCTCAATAACAACTGGATCAAAGAGCAACTCAAGGAAGAAATAAAAAGATTCCTTGAGACAAAGGATAACGAAGAGACAACTTGTCAAAATTTGTGGGACACAGATAAAGCAGCAATTAGGGAAAACTCATAGCAATACAGGCCTATATCAAGAAAGAGGAAAATGACAAAATTAACTGTTTAAAGGATCATCTCAAGGAATTGGAACAACAGCAGCAAAGAAATCCAACCACAACCAGAAGGCAAGAAATAATAAAAGCCAGAGCAGAAATAAACAACATAGAAACTAAGAAAACAATACAAAAAATCAGTGAGGCCAGGAGTTGGTTTTTCAAAAAATAAACAAGATAGACAAACCACTGGTAAAACTCACCAAAAAAAGAGGGAAATGCCCAAATCAGTAGGATCACAAATGAAAGGGGAGAGAGTACAAAAGAACTCCAAGAAATACAACATATCATGAGATCATATTATGAACAACTATACTCAGTTAGGCTGGAGAACCCGGTAGAAATCGACAGATTCCTGAAAAAAATACCATCTTCTGAGACTGGATAAGGAAGACCTAAAAAGCTTAAACAGACCAATCACTTCAGAGGAAATTGAAGATGTTATTAAGAAACTCCCTAAGAAAAAAAGGCCAGGCCCAGATATATTTACAGGTGAATTCTATCAAACATACCGAGAAGACTTACTACCACTTTTCCAACGGCTCTTCCAAACTATTAAAAAAAAAAGGCATCCTCCCCAACTCCTTTTATGAGGCTAATATCACACTCATTTCCAAAGATGGCAAAGACATCACCAAGAAAGAAAAGTACAGACCAATCTCACTAATGAACATAGATGCAAAGATACTCAACAAAATCTTAGCATACCGAATCAAGCACTTCATCAAAAAGATCATACACCATGACCAAGTGGGTTTTATCTTAGGAATGCAAGTTTGATTCAACATACACAAATCAATAAACATCATACATCACATCAACAACAAGAAAGACAAAAACTACATGATCATATCAATCGATGCATAAAAGGCATTTGACAAAATTCAACACCCTTTCATGTTGAAGACACTCAGTAAAATAGGGTTAGAAGGAACCTTCCTCAAGATAGTTACAGCTATCTACGAAAAGCTCACAGCCAACATTATCCTTAATGGTGAAAAACTAGAAGCATTTCCATTAAGGTCAGGAACTAGGCAATGCTGTTCACTCCCTCCACTCTTATTCAATATAATCTTAGAAGTCCTAGCAATAGCAATCTGGCAAGAGAAGGGAATCAAGAGAATCCAAATTGGGAAAGAGGAACTCAAAGTAACTCTTTTTGCAGACAATATGATGATATACATTGAAAACCCTAAAGAGTCCACAGTAAAACTCCTAGAAACAATTAACCAATACAGCAAAGTGGCTGGATACAAAGTCAATACACAAAAGACAGTAGTGTTTCTCTATACAAATAACAAAGTTGAAGAGAGAGAGAGATTAAAAATACAATTCCATTTAAAATAGTATCAAAAAATATTAGGTACCTAGAAATCAACCTTATAAGGGAAGTGAAGGACCTATAACAGAAAAACTTCAAAACACTTCAGAAAGAAATTGAAGAGGATCTAAGGAAATGGAAGAACATCCCATGGTCATGGGTAGGTAAAATCAACATAGTCAAAATGACTATCCTACCCAAACTACTATATAGATTTAATGCAATCCCTATCCAAATTCAGACATAATTCTTTAAAGAATTAGAGCAATCAATCACAAAATTCATCTGGAAACTGGATAGCCAAACACATATTGGAAAAGAAGAAGCTGCAACTATACTATAAAGCCATAGTGATCAAAACAGCATGGTACTGGAACAGAGACAGGACCTCAGACCAATGGGTCAGAACAGAATTCCCAGACATAAACCCCCAGATATACAGTCAACTAATATTTGACAAAAGAGCCAAGAACTTGAAATGGAACAAAGAAAGTCTCTTCAACAAATGGTGTTTGTACAACATGTAAGAAATTAAAAGTTGACCCATACCTCACTCCTTATACAAAAGTCAACTCAAAATGGATCAAAGACCTTGAAATCAGACCCAAATCTATAAAGTTTATTGAGAATAAAATAGGCAGAACACTCAAAGACCTATATATCAAAAAGGTCTTCGAGGATGGAGCACCAATGGTAAGAACTTTAGCATCAAACATAAACAAATGGGACTACATCAAACTAAAAAGCTTCTGCATGGCGAAAGAAACCCTACTTAACACAAGAAGACAGTTAACTGAATGGGAAAAAATCTTTGCTCTCAACATGTCAGATAAAGGGCTGATATCTAGAATATACAAAGCACTCAGAAAGATGAGCCCCCCGAAACCAAATAAAGCCATAAGAAATGGGGATATGAAATGAATAGAAACTTCTCTGAGGAAGACCGAAGGATGGCCAACAAACACATAAAAACATGCTCACCTTCATTCATCATTTGGAAATCCAAGTCAAGACAACAATGAGGTACCACCTTACACCAGTGAGGATGGCTCACATCAAAAATAATGGGAACAATCTCTGTTGGCGGGGTTTTGGTATGAAAGGCACTCTCATCCACTGCTGGTGGGAATGCCCCCTAGTCCAACACCTATGGAGAACAGTCTGGAGAGTGCTCAAGGAACTCAGAATTGAGCTGCCATTTGATCCAGCAATTGCTCTCCTAGGTATCTAACCCCAAGTCAGAAGAACATTCATCTCAAAGTATGTGTGCACCCCACTATTTATCGCAGCACTCTGTATAATAGCCAAGTCTTGGAACCAACCTCAATGTCCAACAACAGCTGAGTGGATCATTAAGATGTGGTATCTATACACAATGGAATACTACATGGCAGTCAGAAATAATACAATCACAGACTTTGCAGCAACGTGGATGGACCTAGAACGTATTATGTTAAATGAAGTAAGTCAGAAGACAAAAGATAAACACAGAATGATAGTACTATTCTGAAGTACCTAGAATAGGCACTAGATATATAACTAAAACCCCACGATTAAATATCAGGGTGCAACAGGATAGAAACCTCAAACACTGTAACAAATCACCATATACTGGAAAGTAGAGCCCAAAACAAAGGGAAGAGAAACAACATAAAGCCTGGCTACACATTATATCATAAAGAAACCAGCAACAGCAAAAACAGCAGTGTAGAGAGAACAGATATATAATTATCGTTTTACTACAAAGGCCCATAATAATTTACTAGGGATCTTATACAGGATTACAGGTAAAGATTATGATGGTAAATTATTGACTCCACTGGAAACATTTCAAAACATTATGGTTCAATGCCTTAACCTTACCACATGTAAAATAACCTCTCAGTTTTTCTGCCCATAGGGGATCCTGGATACAAAGTGTGATCATTCTATGGTGGTATCTCAGTGCTGAGTCACATGGGGCACCATATTAGGCTTGCATCATGAAAATGTCCGGATAAAACTCTTTAACATACCTTTATCTCTAGATTATGCCTTCTTTTAGGACCTGAAGTGCATGATCAGCCAGACCACTGAAGCAACAACCATGACCTACAGATTTTTACTACAGGGCCTAAGCATCGAACACGTTCAAGCAAACTTATATGCCCTTGCTCTTTTACCCTCTCTTCTCATTACTTCATATTTTTGTTATTTTTGTTTAACTGTTGGTTTGTTCTATTTTGTTTTCCCTTTTATTTCTTCTTGTCTCCCTCTTCTTCCACCTTCTTCTCATTACTATCAATTCAATCCATGTCAAATAAAAACCACACGGTTACCTCCTCTAGAGGAAAGGAAAAAAAGCTGATATATAGGGTGCTGCGGACAATACTGCAAAGGGTAAACACCTATATAAATAGACCTCACTAACACAATGGTTAGTATTCGAGACACTAAACATATACATATCCAGAAGTTGATCTATTAATTTTTTTTCCTTTCAAGTACTATACCTACCTATCTTTCTGTTCTCAGCGTATCTCTTGCCCTCCCTACCTCTCTACATCAATATATACCTAAGCTAACTTCTATATTTTTATATGGGGGCAGGAGCACACAGAAATAGGGATCCTCCTTAAGAGACAAACCTAAACCACAAACAACCTATACCTATACCCTATATAACCCCTCCCATGTGCTATCCCTTCTCCCCCCCCCCTCAGAAACCTGACTATCCCTTCACCGCTTAATCCAATTCCCGATATCCCCACCATGTTATAACTCTTCACCCTCAGTTCTTAACCCATTAGACATCAAGACCAACATCCTACACCAACGAACAAGTACCCAGTTCCCAAGTGAAGAGGCACCCACTCAAACTCACACCTTGTTCCCGGCAAGAAAATACAACCAACACTCTGACTGACTCATGCAGTATGGCCCTCCTAATCACCTCTTTGTATTGTGGACTGTTGCTTAATACCAGATTAGCTCCAAAAGGATTCCCTTTTTCATTTTATGTTATTTTATCTTATCTTTCTCTTTCTTTTTGCAAATCTGCATGATTTGATTTCAGAACCAAGACTATTGTGTGGTGCTCCTCTTTATTGCTGTAGGGCTCACTGAATATTTAATTTCCCTTTTATTTCAATTACCTTTTTCATGTCCTCTCTCAAAATGAGGTTGATAGCCACTAGAAGGACTCCGCCCATTTTCAGCATATTTTAATTTTTTTCTTATTCTTTACCCCATTCTATTGCTTTTCTTTCCCTCAAACAAAACCACATAACTCGATTTATCTAGCTTAGCCTCTCAAATAGAGGGAGACACAAGGGAGGGCACCAGGACCAAACAGATATATGATCACTGATAGTAAGCTAGACAAAGAGGGGACTACCTACTCTATCAGCCTGGGGGGTGATGGTGGGGGATATGGGTTGCAGAAAGGGAATGGGGAAGGGGGAGGACAAATTTGGTGGGTGTTCCCCTGATTCAATGTTAATATGTACCTAAAATACTAATGTGAAAAATATATAAGCCACTATGATCAAAATAAAAATTAAAAAAAAACCATAAAGCCAAATTAAAATAAAAATTGTATTTAAATAAATAGCCAATTTATCTGTTAAGTCAATAAAAAATAAAAAAATAAAAGGACTGTATGATAACATTACTCAAAGCCAAGAGATACAGGGCCAAGAAGACTAGTCTATGGTAAGAAGTTTGCCATAAAAAGTGGGGAAGTGAAGTTAGGGCATAAAAGGGACCACTAAGACAATGAAACTTGGAAATGATCACTCTGGACAAGAACTGGGTGCTAAAAGGAGGTAAAATAATATGTATAAAACCCCTATCTTATCAACATTACAAAACTTAAAAGAAAAACTGGAAAGAGAGAGACAAACAGAAAAAAATAAACACAGAGAGAAATAGAGAAGAAAAAATGTCTGCCATAGAGGCAAGAGGGTAACTGAGAGAGCTATCATAACAATGTGAATGGAAAAAAAAAAAAAAAACCAACAATGTGAATGAATGAGGGAAGTGGAAAGCCTGTCTAGAATACAGGTAGGGGGAGAAGGGAGATTTGGGACATTGGTTGTGGGAATGTTGCACCAATGAAGGAGAGTGTTCTTTACATGACTGAAACCCAACTACAATCATATTTGTAATAAATGTATTTAAATAAAGATATTAATAAAAACACAGAAAATATGAACTGAATAAGGAATGGTTGTTGAAACATTGCATGCCTGAAAACTCAATGATGAACTCAATAATATTTGTAACTATTTATCTCATTGTGATTCAATTAAATATGTATTAGTAAATAATATTTTAAAAATATTAGTAGTAGAGACTTGGAGGATAGCACAAGGGTCATACTTTGTTGGAACAGAACCAACCTAGAATTAATTCCCTACAATATATGCCCCCCACAGAATAACCAAGTATAGTCCTGGAGACCTAGTATATTGCCAGGTGGTTCTGATGGTTCTAAGGATTCCCTGGCCTGAGAAACATAACATTTCAGCCCCACCATTGAACAATTTTTAGTTAAGCTTATTTAGCTAAGTGCCCATGGTAATGATACTTGAAGCTTTGGAACACTGTTTGGAATCCCCCAACCCAAATCAATGCATTCATAACATTCTAAAGATTAAAGTTATTGGTGAATATAGACTGTTTTGTTCATTTTTAATAATAATACATTTAGTTTTCTTAGCATTTTCTGTTATATAAAGTAGAATTAGGAGGAGTATATTTCAGAATACAAATAAATAATTTGCAATGGGTTCTGGTGATAGTACCTTGATTGGGGTTGCTTAGCATTTAGATGTAAGATGAGATGTGTCTTTGTGTGTGTGTGTGTGTCATATATTTTTTGAGATCTACATGGAAGGAACTGGTAATTATCTGCATATTGTATTTGGATATTGTATAACTGGGGAGATGAAATTTTTCATTTTGACTCCTGAAGTGTTGGCATGAGGAACTAGTAGACACAATTTTACTTAATGAAATGGGGAAATTTGGGTAGGTAAGATAGTGTTCAGATTTCAGTGTGTTTGCAATATCCCTTGACGTAGCTTGAGGCAGCTGAGTGACTAGATCTTGTTCAAAACACAGTCTGAGACTGAAAGTTTGAACCAGGAATTATCTGGCTTGGTTGTTATGTCACAATGAGGGAATGGTTGGGATAAGGGGGTTCTGAGCATAGAGGAAAACTGTGTAGTGGTAAGTGATTAGGTGAAGAAATCAAGTCCATACTCTGCCATTTTCTGCTAAAATGACTTGAAAAACCTCCTAACTCCTTTCAGATATAGTTTTGTTGGTATGTAAAAATAAAGGCAACTTAAATACATTGCCCAGAAGTAGTAAATCTAGGTGCTAGGTGAAAGATAGCAGTCTCTAATAACAATATAGCATCAAGGTCACAGAACATCTTAATGCAATCAATGGCTAAGGAAACATGATAGAGGTTTTCTTTTCAATGCTGCCCTTTACATTCTTAGTGGGGTGAATTATCCACCCCACTACCAAAAGCAGTATCTTTTATTCCAGCCGGAGGCTACTAGAAAGCAGTGGGGGAGAAACTAAGGAAGAAAGTAGGAGGGAATGGTGGCTTACCAGATTAGACTGCATTTTAACACAACATAAATCTCAGTGAACTTGTTTCCTACCCATTAGAATCACATCCTGCTCCCTCTAAGTAGTCAGCCCGAGTCCCTCAACGTATCTGGACCATGCATAAGCTTCATTTTCTCTTCCTCTTTTCTTGCCCTTGAGCTCATCCACCCACATCATTTTCCCTCCATGAAAGCCACCATGCTCATCTGGAAAAGCATTAAGCTCTCAGTTTTGTCTGTCACTAAGAAACATTTTCCGTTATTTGGTATGAAGATTGCTGGGGGAAAAAACTGTGTTCTCTCCCACCTGACAAAGTGGCTGCTGCTATATGAAATTTAATGAAAGATTGCCATCAGGTGTCTAAACACATAAGCGACCCAAAGGTCGGATGAGGCCTTCTTTATTTACTGTTGAACATCTTCATGCAAATCACATACTCTCAGAATGCTGCAGGAGTGAGAGGGAACTAACAGGAAATTCCTTTTCAATTGTGTTGCCTAAATTTTAGGCACAGGCTTAAATTTTTTCAGAATATGTAAAATAAAAAACTTCGAAGATTAACTCATTACTATAGCTTCTGGAGTTGAAAGATTCTCTCTTTTTAATTTATTAAGATAAACCTCTTTCCTTATATATTTTTCAGTCAAATTATGATTTGTTTTATGTGGAAATGAAATGCTTAAAGAGTTTCAGAACCACAGGTCAGTTTCAAAGACAACAATTAGTTTATTTCTTCAACTATAGCTTAGCGAATCCCTACTAAGTGCTGGAGACCAAGTTAAACTCTAGTGAGGCTCTATAGAAAGAAAAAAAATAGATGGGACCCTTAAATTTTTTTCTTATCTGTGGGAATTAGGTAGCAGAAGCAGGAAGAATCAACAATAAGCAAAAGTAGTGAATAAATATTCTGATTCTGGAAACATGAAGAGGGCTTTGAGAAAAATAGATCAAGACTCAAAGCATATAGAGAGCATAACACTGTTGGTAAGAGAGAACTCCTTTCAGGAGATAGTTTAGGAACTAGCTCCAAAAGAATGGGAATGAGAAGCTTAGGAAGAAATGGAAGAGAGAGACACAGGTCTTTCTGGCAGTGAGATTTGCCAATGCAAAGGCACTGACTAGAAAAGAAGTAGACATGTTTATGGATGACAAAGGAAGCTGGAAGATAGGAAAGTAAATATAACAGGTCCTCTGTCAACCAACAACCCAGACTGGGTTGTATGTAAAGTGAAACCTTTGTCTTGGGATCCAACTCTTATGCTCAATCTGAGGGAAAATTTACCACCACTATTTTGGCTGTTCTGATTCCTTCTTGTTTACTAGCTGCAGGTTGGGGTAAGCCAGATTAATCTCTGCAATGTGGTACAAAGACCACCCAAAGCTCCTAGCTTAATTGATGCTCTTGACATTTTTCTCCTGGACTATTTTTAAAAGCCTCAGTCTCTAACTTCCTGTGGCTTCCCTTTCATCCTCCAACCTAAACTTTGCCCGATTTATTGCAAAGTTCGCTTGTTAAGATACCTTTGACCAGGATACTCCACCTCAGGCAACCTCAAAAACACCCCTCACCCCCACTCAGATTACTAAATATGCAGTTGAAGGGCTTTCATAGTTCAGTCCAATTTGCATTTTCTTCTTCTCCTGATAACTGTCTCCTAGTTCTGCTCTAACAAGACCACTAGATAACTGAAACCAGAAAATTTTAATCTCACCATTCCTGGAGGTCCAAAATCAAGGATTGGACAGAGTCGGTTCAATTTGGGACTGTGGACTGCTTTCTTTCCTTGAATATATAGGACCATTTCTCTCTGTCGTCAAATTATTTTCTCTCAGTGTGTCTCTGTCTATAATTCCTCTTCTTATAAGGATACCATATTGGGTCAAAGCTTACCCAAAGGGTTCTATGTTAACTTTGTTATTTCTATGAAGACCTTATTGCTGTAGGCTTCAGATTTCTGTGGCTACTAGCATAAATAAAAATGGAAACAATACCAAGGGAGCATACATAGAAGCACCTCTCTCACACAAGCACATGCCAGGAAAAGTTTTATTTTTCTTTAGTGGGGAGATCAACTAAAATGCTCAAGGGTTACTCCTGACTCTGCAGTCAGGAATTATAAGTGACTATCTCAAGGGAACTTACAGGATGCCATGAATCAAATCCAAGTTGGCTAGATGCAAGGTAAGTGCTTTACACACTGTACTATTGTTCTAGACCAATACAAGGAAAGCTTTTAAAGGACAGAGGTGGAAAGGAAGTGATCATAAGTGAGAAAACACAGGAAGTTTGACAAAGTTTGTGATTAAAACACGCTTCCATATGGAAGGTACATCTCAATGTCATGTTAAATCTCCATCCATATGTGTAATTCTTAGTACTGAAGTGAAGAAGAAAATCAGTGAAGAGGCTGCACAGGGCTCACTTTGTCATGGGCTGGTCCAGTCCATTTGTTTTCCTCTTTTTCTCATAAATATTTCATTTCTGCTTACCCAACTGCTTCAAATGTATCACTTAGTCTTTAAATTACTAAGCACCATGCAGTTATTCTGTGGTTAAGACAAGCATCGGGTCCGGAACAGTGTGTCTAATATACCTCACTATCTTCAGAGAGAATCATATTGTGTTACTTGGGGGTCTAAACATATAAATTGTGTATACATTGGGGAAAGGACATACACAATACACATTCAGCCCATCCACCTCCTATACAATACTCCTATGCTTAGATCCAATGTAGCGATTACTTCTTATTCTCCACATCATCCTGATGCTCTTTGACACAACTCAGTATCTGCTACTCCATTTTTCTCTGCATACAAAATTTCCTTCTTATCATGTTCAATTTGGTGATAACTTATTCACTAACAAAATTCATTTTTGAAATTATGATGTGTTTAAAGTCCCTTATCTCCTTTTACTACATACCTACCAATCTACAATAGGAAGAAATTACCACATCCACTAGTATTCATATACACATTTATTTTATCACCTAGACATGCTTGTGATTTACTATATTAATTATTTAGTTCAAGGCATGCACATTTTATCATGCAGAAAGTAGTGAGTTGCTATAAACTCTGCATGTTACAAGCTCTCGGTCAATGCTGGTAGACTACACTGCACAACATTGCTTTCACGCATCTGTTGGTTTTCCTTTTAGAAACATTTTTGTTGGAGACCTCTGACAATGACAAATGGCATTAACAAAATAATGATGGAGACAATGTGATGAATCATGTTGTCAGACTCTGCAGTTTCCTTTATATATGAGGTATTGACCAGCTGTGTGATTGAAGGAAAGTAAAAGTGTTATCCATTGGATGAGTGGTTGGATTTGACAACCTTTAAGCTCTCGTCCATCTCCACCACGTATGACAGAAGTCAGCTCAACTTGAATAGCTGCTTAATCGCTAACTCATCCCATCTCTCATCCTGCAAACAATATTACACAGACTTTAAAGTTGTATAGCAATGAATAATTATCGAAAGAGTTATCCCATGAGTAAAGGTCCCCATAGTCAAATAAGTTTTACTAAGGCTAAATTCCAAATACCCCTATTGATCATATTGATGTTAACATATTAAAGATAAAAAAAGTACAGCAGCAAAGAGATTTCAAATGTATTCCAACATTTCTCCCATCTATTTGATTACAGAAACTGTTATAAACATAAATATATATAAACACATAATGCATACATTTATAAAATATTATTTACATATAAATGTATATGCATAAATTTACATATATTATAGAATGCATGTTTTGTATATAAATGCAGATTGGATACATAAATAAATATTACAAAACAGACTTTTCACCTTTAGAAATTACTGTTCTGGGGGCTGTAGAGATAGTATAAGAGGCTGGGCACCTGTCCTGAACACATCTGAAGTAAATTCAGCCCATAACACTCCATATAGTTCCCAAGCCTGTCAGAAGAGATCCTAGGGTGAAGAGCCAGAAGTAAGCTCTGAGCACTACCAGTTGTGGCCTACCCCCTACAAAAAAAAAGAAGGAAGGAAGGAAGGAAAGTAGGAAGGAAGGAAGGAAGGAAGGAAGGAAGGAAGGAAGGAAGGAAGGAAGGAAGGAAGGAAGGAAGGAAGGAAGGAAGGAAGTGAGGGAGGGAGGGAGGGAGGAAGGAAGGGAGGAAGGGAGGAAGTGAGGGAGGGAGGGAGGGAGGGAGGAAGGAAGGGAGGAAGGGAGGGAGGGAGGGAAGAAGAAAAGAAAGGAAGGGAAGGGAGAAATGGAGGGAGGAAGTGATGAATGGAAAAGGGTAGGAGGGAAGTGTGAGAGAGAAGGGAAGAATGGAGGGAGGAGAGAGTGGGAAGAAGAGAGGAATAGAGGGAGGTGGGAATGGAGGGAGGGAGGGAAAGGAGAAATGGAGGAAGGAGAGCGAGGGAGGGGTGAAGGGAGGTTTGGAGGGAGTGTGGGAGGGGAGGGAGAGAGGGAGGTTTGGAGGGAGAGAGGGAGGGTTGAAGGGAGGGAGGGTGAGAGGGGAGGGAGTGTGGGAGGGGAGGGAGAGAGGGAGGAATGAAGGGAGGGAGGGAGGGTGGGAGGGGAGGGGCAATGGAGGGAGAGAAGGAGGGAAGGAAGAGAGGAAGGGAGGGAGGGTGAGAGGAAAAAGAGGGAGGGAAGGTGAGAAGGGAGGAAAGGTGGGAGTAAAGAGAGTGAAGGAGAGAGGGAAGGTGGGATGGGAGGGAAGGAGGGATGAAGGAATGGAGGGATGAAGGGACAAGAAGAGGTTCCCTACGCCGAAGCCCTAAGCTTGATTTTGATTTTCAGAACCGCCCACACTTGGGATGGGTGGGGGCGTCTTGAATAAGTTTGTCTGTGGGGAAGAAGGGGTGACATGGGCAGAAAGCCAGAGGAGAAGCAGCTTAGAAGAAGCTGCTTGGAAGAAGCCATTATCCTACCTCTTCATACTTGTCTGCCAAAGGACCTAGAGGTGCCATGCCAAGGAAGGTCTCACTCAACACTAGGACTTTAGACAATATATTTTATATTAAATCAACAGCCAACAATCTATTAAGATGCATGACAAGTGCTTCAATACATCTCTTAATATGTATATTCTCCTGGATCTGTTTCTCTGAGATCAGGGACATGTGTTTTTCATGGTCTCTTATAAGAAGGAAGTAAATCTTATTATCTCTAGGCTCCAATATAAGACTTTCAGGACTGAGCTCTACAGAAGTGAATGAAATAAAATAATTAATCAACAATGGCCTGGCTTGCAACAATGACACTTTTAAATGTGCTTTTGTGTGGTTTCTATAATAACCCACCAAGAATATATTTTTGCAGTTTTGCTGATAAAGGAAAACAATTTTATTTTTCTCTATCCTTCTATATAATGTAACAAAAAAGCATTACATATGCAAGCCTTTCCTAATTATTAGGGAAATTACATGGAGCAAACAAAATAGTTTCAGGGTAATAATACTGTGGCATTGTAAATAACTATAGAATCTTGTAGCAAAAATGTTTCTTATCAATTTTGCAATGCAATTTTATGATTTTGAAAATAAAAATATTGGTTTGTTTTAATCATGAATCACATTATAAATTGCAAATAGATTTTAAAAACATAGATTCAATGGACCTATGTTTGTAAGGGGGAGGAAATGTGTAATTTTTGCATGCATATATATATATATATATATACATATATATGATAGACACTGCATCAGTTCCATTGAATTTTCAACAAGCATGTTGGAAACAATAGGTTAAATGTTGATGGGGATGAATTAAAGATAGGTAATGATTGTACAGAGAAAGTGTATATTGTAGTGGAAGAAAGAAAAAATAGATGTTACTTGTTCTAAAGAAGAAAAATGAGAAAAATAACTCATAGTATAATTGTACACCATGCCAGACTTAGCGAAATAAAGAGCTAATAAATTTATATATATGTATATTACAATATTATTTAATGTTCACATTCTTCAGAATAGGTTTTTCAATAAGATTTTGCAACGTATTCTCAAATAAAGCAAAAATTGACCCCCAAATAAGGTAATCAATGAGGCAGAATTTGAATTCACTACCAGGTTGATGCAGTTCTTCACTACATAAATGCTTCCCTTGTGTTTTTGTCAGCTGTTATACTGATATAAGTTATTTCATGTTTTCATTAGGTATCACAAATACACCCCCTTTTTTTCACATCATTTCTTTTTTTTTTTTTTTTTTTTTTTTTTTTGTTTTTGTTTTTGGGCCACACCCTGTGCCGCTCAGGGGTACTCCTGGCTATGCGCTCAGAAGTTGCTCCTGGCTTCTTGGGGGACCATATGGGACACCGGGGGATCGAACCGCAGTCCGTCCTAGGCTAGCGCAGGCAAGGCAGGCACCTTACCTCCAGCGCCACCGCCCGGCCCCACATCATTTCTTAAGACGGAAAAAATGTGAGTCAATAGAGAAAAATTGTTTTCTTCTTTATAAGTTAAAATGGGTGAGTTGGCCATTTTCTATGAGCAAACAATTTGAGAAATCCCAATACTATCCTTTTAGAACTAGACCTTTGAGAGACCAAAAGGAGACTGCAGCTATGCATGGAGACACTATTAGTTGGAACTTTCAGATCATATGCTTTCCTCTTATTAGTAGGAAAAAAATAGAACACTGGGTTATCCTTCAGAAACCAGGTTTAGATCATGATCTAAATGTGGAAACTATTAAAAGCATTGAATTAGAAAGCATGCCTACAGTTGGCAAACAGTTACAAGGGAGAAGCAAGTGGATGGGTTCCACTCTGGGCATTCAACAAATTCTTCAATTTCACCAGTGAGAAAGGTCAGTCATCCCATAAAATGGTGGAGAGATGAATGAGTTGTGGAGAAAGATACAAAACATACCTTCTAGAAGTTTCCCTCCAGAAAATGCAAGAAAATATCCTGTCTACCAGCAAAGAAAAAATAAACTCAGTCCTTTCAAATATTCTCTTCCCCTCTATGCTAATCACTATGGAATATCTTTCAGAATAGGACAGGGTAAGGGTGGGACAGTTTCATTTTATTTTGGATGATCTTATGTCTACTTACACAATGTGGATTCTTTACCCTGCCCAGATCTCTTTAAAACACCTGAGTATAACTGAGGTCTTTTATTTTTTTTAGAAAAAGCTAATGTTCTATATACCCATGTTTTCAAATTTATTTCTATGTCTATTTGCTTTAATCTTTTATGAAGTAAAATATCCTATATAATTTATGACTGATGAACCACATTCAAGTTTTCTGTAACAAATTTCCACAAATGAGTGGGCCTGAAATACAGAAATTATTTTTCTCCCAAGCCTGAAGATGTTGAACATAGAGTTTTGGCAGGACAATGCATCTTTGAAACCTAGACAGAAATCCTTCCTTCTTTCTTTTAACTTTTGGCATTTAAGCTATTGATGTTAAATCCTTTGGCTTATAGATGCCCAGCTCCAATTTCTGTCTGTTATCACATGCTCCTTTACTCATTGACTTTATAGGATGATGCTTTTTCTGAACTCTCCCTTCTACAAGGATACTAGTTATATTAGTTTACATGACCATCATACAGCAGCCTAATCTCCTCTTAAGCAATGACACCTCCTAAAAAAATTATTTCTAAAATGGTTTTATTCTAAAGTACAAGGAGATCAAACTTAGTACTGCTTGGGGACACAGTCAGACCAGGAAACAAAGGTATCAAATAATAGCAAAAATATACCAAAACAATATAAGAACCTCACAACAGCTCAAGAATTAAGGAACATCTTTAGATTTCTACAGAAAAAAATAAGTTCCAGAAACTAAATCCTCATATTTTCTGGGTTTTTTTGTTTGTTTGTTTGTTTGTTTGTTTGCTTTTTGTTTTTTGGGGCCATACCCAATGACCCTCAGGGATTACTTCTGGCTATGAGCTCAGAAATTGCTCCTGGCTCGGGGGGGGGGTGGTTGGGGGGTGGGGGGGACCATTTAGGATGCCTGTCGAGGGTTGGGAGGATTTGAACCTCGGTCCATCCTGGGCCATTCATGTGCAAGGCGAACACCCTACTGATGTCACCGCTCCAGCCTCTAAATCCTCTTGTTTTTAAGTTTAAGTTCTTAAGTGCCCTACATATTTTGAAAGTAACCTTCCAAATGTACATAATTCTGCTGTATCTTCGTCAGAACATTTCTCTATAATGTGTTCCTCCATTAAGTACTCTGTAGTTCCTGATATGGGGGTGATTCCTTTAGTACAATTCCTGATATGGGAGTGATTTCTTAAGTGCAGAGGATTAGTTTGATAAAACTTTATTTTACAATTTTGCTCTCAAAAACTTTGTGAGTTAATAGTATACACAAGATGATCACAATGCCCCATGTTTACAATGAATTTAAAGAGTAAGTCATATCCAATGTATGAATTCAAGTGATCACAGCCAAGCAGTTGTCCATATGAATGCAGATATCCAAGTGAGAGACAGTGGTAAAATAGTCTCTTTTATGCATAAAAGCATTTTATACTTTCTAGCAGGTCCACTATCACCAGTTGTGAAACTGGAAAAAAGAATACAGTGTTGGTTCTACTATCTTTATTTGAAACACTCAAAAGTTTTAAATCAGGATTACAGACTGTTAACTAACCCATATTCTCTCCTATGTAATATAGCACAACTAAAAATCACTACAGTTTAGCATCTTTATTTTTTTCATATTGTTTCTATTAACACTAGAAAAGCCATTATATCCTGGAACATTCTTTTTTCTCCAATATTATGATCCAATATTATTATTGGATTATTCTCCAATATTATGATCTCTGTGCTCTTCTCTGTTCCATCCTCTCTCACACCTCTGTTCTTTCACTTTGGTTCTATTTCAGCTTTTTTTAATGCTGTAGTTTCCTGTAACCTATTTTCTGAGTTTTGGTTTTATTTTCATCTAAAATGTTTCCATTTGTGCCTTTCTGTTTTCACAGGTCTGAATACAAAAGTATTGGTCCCATGTTCCTGACAGAAGCAAGCCATCTTTAGTAAATTTATGTCCTTAGAGTTGGGATGATCCCATTTCAATTTTGCTCTGCCTATGTTCATGGTTTTCCCAATAATTAGATCAAGAGTATCACTGATATCTGTAAACACATAAAACACGTGTCTCTTTTTGATCTGGAATATTGTCATCTGAAATTAAAAGTCATTGTCAGAGCTCCAAGTACTGATGTAGAACAAGAAGTTAAAGCCTGATTCAGTGGCAGCAAAGAACATGTTTGTTTTTGTTTCAGCCCAAGTGATATCTTGGAAGTTGATTTTCTTGAGCTGGGTGTACTCTTGAGAATTGTATATAAGATATGCATGCAAAGTTCTGGAGGTTAAGAAGTTAGTTTGTATGCTTGCTTTGGTAGCACATATACTAAAAATTGGAACGATACAGAGAAGTTAGCATGGTCACTGAGAAAGAATGACATGCAAGTTTGTGAAGCATTTTATATATATATAAAAAAAGTTTGTTGGCCAGTGAGTGAGTAAGAAATGGCTGGATGTGGGGGTTTCCAGGCAGAGTGCTGATTGCTCTACCTGCAGAGTCTCCACCCGGCTGTGCTTCTTCTGAGGAAACTGAGGACCTGAAGGGAGCCCTGTCCTACTCTTCTCTGTCTTTCCTGAACTCTGGAAGCTCTCCTCAGAGCACTGGGAAGCAAACCCCCCAAAAAACTGAAGCTACCCAGCAAGTGAGTAAGAAATAGCTGGATGTGGGGGTTTCCAGGCAGAGTGCTGATTGCTCTACCTGCAGAGTCTCCACCCTGCTGTGCTTTTTCTGAGGAAACAGAGGACCTGAAGGGAGCCCTGTCCTGTCTTTTCTGAATTCTTGAAGCTCTCTTCAGAGTCCTGGGAAGCGAACCCCAAAAATACAGCATTCTGAAGCTGCCCAGCGAGCGAGTGAAAACTACGCCTGTCCGTGGGGCACGACTGTGAAAAACTGTGAGTGCTGCCTGTGTGTGTCTCTCTACTATCCTGTTGTGTGAACCTCTTGAGAGTGGGCTGAAAAGAGGCTCCAGAAGGCACTTAGCTCCACTTCGCTAGCAGCCCTGCACTCTTTCTTAAAAAAGAACACCATCACAAGAAGAAAAAAAAACACACTAAGAACTGTGTTGGATCACAGAAGCAAGAATATCTCTCCAGACTGTCTTCTCTGCTGTGTGCTCGGGCCTAAGATTTGATCCTGTGTGAGGCTTCATCCACGGAGGACTCCCCTACCTTGGAGGCAAGTCGGCCCATCCAGAAAGAGCGGAGAAAGAGAAGTGTGCTGCCTGCATCATATAACCAATGAATACCACCACAACATGTAGAAAAACCCACAATGCAAGTGTGACAATGGGGAAACAACGCAGGCCAGCATCAGACATAGAGAATGAAGATGACAATTCTGATGACCAGTTAATGACCAACCAACTAATCAACCTCTCAGATAAGGACTTTAGAGTAGCAATATGGAAGATACTCAAAGAACTCAAAGAAACCATGGATAGAGTGGAACAGAACACTAATAAGAATCAAGAAAATATGAAGACAGAAATCACAAAACTCCAAACTGAAATAACATGTCAACTAACAGGCCTGAAAAAATCAGTAAACGAAGTGAATGACAAAACGGATAAGCTCTGGGACAGGGTATCAGAAGCTGAGAATAGACTTGGTGCTGTGGAAGATGAGATACATAACAATTCCATACAGCAGGAGAGACTGAAAAAAAAAACTTAAAGCAAATGAACATACAATGAAAAAATTAGTCAAAGAATGGAAACAGATGAAAATAGAAGTCTATGATAAGATCAACAGAAACAACCTAAGAATCATTGGAGTCCCAGAGACCCAGGAAGAAAATTTCCAGGAAGAATCAATGGTCAAGAACATCATTAAAGAGAAACTTCCAGAGCTAAAGAATATATGTGATCAAATCCTGCATGCTCGAAGAGTACCAACCAAAAGAGACCCAAGAAAAACCACCCCAAGACACATACTAGTCACAATGACAAATCCCACAGATAGAGACAGAATTCTGAAAACAGCAAGATCAAAAGGGGAAATCACGTTCAAGCAAGCTTCCCTGAGATTTACAGCAGACCTATCACCAGAAACACTCAATTCCAGAAAGCAGTGGTGGAATATTGTGACAAGACTGAATGAAATGAATGCTTCACCTAGAATACTGTACCCAGCAAAACTCACTTTCCGGTTTGATGGAAGAATACATGGTTTCACAGACAAAAAACAGCTCAGAAACTTTATAGACTCAAAACCAGTCTTAAGAGAAAAACTGAAAGACCTAATTTAACACAAGACTAACCAAAAGACACACCAAATTTCGATATAAAGATGGCATTAAATCCCAGGACAATTATTTCTCTCAACGTCAATGGACTAAATGCACCAGTTAAGAGACACAGAGTAGCTAAATGGATCAAAAAACTCAATCCAACCTTCTGCTGCCTACAAGAAACGCACCTGAATAGTCAGAACAAACATAGACTCGGACTCAGTGGGTCCGAGATGAAATCAAGAAGGAAATCAAAAGGTTCCTGGAAACAAATGACAATAAAGACACAAACTATCAGAACTTATGGGACATAGCAAAAGCAGTACTGAGAGGAAAATTTATAGCTTTGCAAGCACACATCAGGAAGGAAGAAGGAGCTTACCTGAGTAGCTTAATGACACAGCTAATAGAACTAGAAAGTACTCAACAAAAGGACCCAAAAATAGGAAGACAGAAGGAAATAACAAAGCTGAGAGCAGAAATCAACGAAGTGGAAACCCAAAAAACAATCCAAAAGATCAACGAAAGCAGAAGTTGGTTCTTTGAAAAAATAAACAAGATTGATAGACCACTGGCAAACCTAACAAAGAAAGAGAGAGAGAGAAACTTGATAACTCGTATTAGGAATGAAAAAGGAGAGATCACTACTGATATGACAAGAGATTCAAAGGGTAATCAGAAACTACTTTGAAAAACTCTATGCTACTAAAAATGAGAACCTGGAAGAAATGGATAAATTCTTAGACTCTTATAATCTTCCACGGTTGAAGGAAGAGGATGTAGCATATCTAAACACCCCCATCACCATTGATGAAATAAAAATGGTAATCAAAAGTCCACCCAAATACAAAAGCCCAGGCCCAGATGGATTCACTAATGAATTCTTTCAAACTTTCCAAGAGGAAATACTACCAATCCTGGCAAGACTCTTTCATGAAATTGAACAAACAGAAACACTCCCAAATAGCTTTTATGAAGCCAACATCACCCTGATACCTAAACCAGACAGAGATGCTACGAAAAAAGAAAATTACAGACCAATATCGCTGATGAATACAGATGAAAAGATCCTCAACAAAATCCTGTCAAATAGGATTCAATACCTCATTAAGAAGATCATCCACTATGATCAAGTAGGTTTCATCCCAGGAATGCAAGGATGGTTTAACATCCGTAAGTCTATCAACATAATACACAACATCAACAGCAAGAAAAATAAAAACCACATGATCATATCAATAGATGCAGAGAAAGCATTTGATAAGGTCCAACACCCATTCTTGATCAAAACTCTCAGCAAGATGGGAATGAAGGAACCTTTCTCAATATAGTTAAGGCCATCTACCACAAGCCAGTGGCAAATATTATCCTCAATGGAGAAAAACTAAAAGCCTTCCCTCTAAATTCTGGCACAAGACAATGCTGTCCTCTCTCACCACTCCTATTCAACATAGCACTGGAAGTACTTGCTATAGTGATTAGGCAAGAAAAAGATATCAAGGGAATCCAGATAGGAAAGGAAGAAGTCAAGCTCTCACTGTTTGCAGATGACATGATGCTCTCTTAGAAAACCCTAAAGACTCTACTAAAAAGCTTCTAGAAACAATAGACTCATATAGCAAGGTGGCAGGCTACAAAATTAACACACAAAAATCAATGGCCTTTCTATACACCAATAGTAATAAGGAAGAAATGGACATTAAGAAAACAACCCCCTTCACAATAGTGCCACAAAAACTCAAATATCTTGGAATCAACTTGACTAAAAATGTGAAGGACCTATACAAAGAAAACTATAAAACTCTGCTCCAAGAAATAAGAGAGGACACGTGGAAATGGAAACACATACCCTGCTCATGGATTGGCAGGATTAACATAATCAAAATGGCAATACTCCCCAAGGCATTATACAGATTCAACGCTATCCCTCTAAAGATACCCATGACATTCTTCAAAGAAGTGGACAGGCACTTTTGAAATTTGTTTGGAACATAGACACCCTAGAATAGCTAAAGCAATCATTGGGAAAAAGAATATGGGAGGAATTACTTTCCCCAACTTTAAACTTTACTACAAAGCAATAGTTATCAAAACAGCATGGTATTTGAATAAGGACAGACCCTCAGATCAGTGGAATAGGTTGAATACTCAGAAAATGTTCCCCAGACATACAATCACCTAATTTTTGATAAAGGAGCAGAAAACCCTAAATGGAGCAAGGAAAGCCTCTTCAACAAGTGGTGTTGGCACAACTGGCTAGCCACTTGCAAAAAATTAAACTTAGACCCCCAGCTAACATCATGTACGAAGGTAAAATCCAAATGGATTAAAGACCTCGATATCAGACCCCAAACCATAAGATATATAGAACAACACATAGGCAAAACTCTCCAGGACATTGAGACTACAGGCATCTTCAAGGAGGAAACTGCACTCTCCAAGCAAGTGAAAGCAGAGATTAACAGATGGGAATATATTAAGTTGAGAAGCTTCTGCACCTCAAAGAAAATATTTCCCAGGATACAAGAGCCAACCACTGAGTGGGAGAATCTATTCACCCAATACCCATCAGATAAGGGGCTAATCTCTAAAATATACAAGGCACTGACAGAAATTTACACACAAAAAAAAATCTAATCCCATCAAAAAATGGGGAGAAGAAATGAACAGACACTTAGACAAAGAAGAAATACAAATGGCCAAAAGACACATGAAGAAATGCTCCACATCACTAATTATCAGGGAGATGCAAATCAAAACAACAATGAGATACCACCTCACACCACAGAGAATGGCACACATCACAAAGAATGAGAACAAACAGTGCTGACGGGGCTGTGGAGAGAAAGGAACCCTTATCCACTGCTGGTGGGAATGCCGTCTAGTTCAACCTTTATGGAAAGCAATATGGAGATTCCTCCAAAAACTGGAAATCGAGCTCCCATACGATCCAGCTATACCACTCCTAGGAGTATATCCTAAGAACACAAAAATACAATACAAAAATCCCTTCCTTACACCTATATTCATTGCAGCACTATTTACCATAGCAAGACTCTGGAAACAACCCAGATGCCCTTCAACAGACGAATGGCTAAAGAAACTGTGGTACATATACACAATGGAATATTATGCAGCTGTCAGGAGAGATGAAGTCATGAAATTTTCCTATACATGGATGTACACAGAATCTATTATGCTGAGTGAAATAAGTCAGAGAGAGAGAGAAAAACGCAGAATGGTCTCACTCATCTATGGGTTTTAAGAAAAATGAAAGACATTCTTGCAATAATAAATTTCAGACACAAAAGAGAAAAGAGCTGGAAGTTCCAGCTCACCTCAGGAAGCTCACCACAAAGAGTGATGAGTTTAGTTAGAGAAATAACTACATTTTGAACTGTCCTAATATTGAGAATGTATGAGGGAAATGCAGAGCCTGTTTAGAGTACAGGCGGGGGTCGGGTGGGGAGGAGGGAGATTTGGGACATGGGTGATGGGAATGTTGCACTGGTGATGGGTGGTGTTCCTTTTATGACTGAAACCCAAACACAATCATGTATGTAATCAAGGTGTTTAAATCAAAAAAAAAAAGAAAAAAAAGTTGTATAAATTAAGTGGATGGGTCAGGGACCTCCCCAGTGTCCATTCCTCTTCTTTACCCATGCACAATATTGCTCATTCCACTCTAGAACTTCTTCTGTCCATTTTATGACTTTATTCTGGTCCTCATGATATATTTGCCTTCATTGTGTCATGAACTGATGTCACCCCTCACTAATTTGTATGTAGCCTATGAGTCTAACCATATGTCATCTGCCCCTAAAGATACAAGCCGTACCTTATCCTGCCATCTGCCTAGGCATATATGGGGCAGATGGAGAGAACTTCCCTACCTCCCTGTTTGCTTCAATTGACTTCCCATTCTATGAGCAAGATTTAAAATGTCTTATTAAATTTATCTTTCCAGCCCCCTATACTGTAACACAATAAACACAGGCCCAATGAGCATTCTGTTCCTGAGTTTCCTAGAGCGAGAAGAGCTCAGATGCGCACAAAAGCAAGCAAATTGACACTCTGGTCTGGTCTATGCATATAAAAGTTTCAGTCAGTGCAATTCTAATTTGTAGAAAGTTCATCAAGAGGTGACTCATCAAATTTCCTGTTTTCTTTTTATGTTTGCAGTTTTGATTTGAGGGTCATACCTACAAGTTCTCAGTATTTCATTCCTATCTTTGTGCTCAGGGATCACTACTGACATAATTTAAGGTATCCATCTGTGGTGTCAGGGGCCAGGAGCAAACTCAGGTTGGGCACATGCAAAGTAAGTTCCTTACTCACTTTACAGTAAAATGAGTTGTCAATTAGTTGACAATGTCAAATTGACAAATGTCAATCCTGTATGGTTAGTATCTAGAGATTTTGGCTCAACATTTTAGAGACAAAAATATGTACAACCAGACATATGTGGACAAGTCAGATGTCACACTTTGAATTACCTTAATGCTTAGATTCTCCCACTCAAATAATTCTAAAATATTTCATATTTATTGTCATTGAAAAATTCAGTAACTAAAAAAAGTGATGTGTTATGGTGGGGAAATTTAACCAGTAGATGTCAGAACTCTCTTCAAATAACTATCTATGTGATCAATGTTGTGAAAAACATGATCTTGAATATAACTTGGCCCCGAAAGACAAGAATTTTTTTTTGGGGGGGGGGCGGAGAGATAGCACAGCGGGGCGTTTGCCTTGCAAGCAGCCAATCCAGGACCAAAGGTGGCTGGTTCGAATCCCGGTGTCCCATATGGTCCCCTGTGCCTGCCAGGAGCTATTTCTGAGCAGACAGCCAGGAGTAACCCCTGAGCACTGCTGGGTGTGGCCCAAAAACCAAAAAAAAAAAAAAAAAAAAAGAATTTTTTTTTTTGGTTTTTGGGTCACACCTGGTGGTGCTCAGGGGTTACTCAGAAATTGCTCCTAGCAGGCTCAGGAGACTATATGAGATGCTGGGATTTGAACCACTGTCCTCCATGCAAGACTAATGCCTTATGTCCGTGCTACCTCTCCGGACCCAGGAATAATTTTGACACAAAAGACCCATCTCTGGAACCTGAAAAAAAAAAACACTGATATCCAGAATTCCAGACCTTAGAAAAGGTAGCTGTAGATGTCTTTTTCATATTTGGAATAAAGGATGCGCAAAGATTATCAAACAAAGAGCATAAACTGTCCCCAAGTTCTCCCAGTATCAACTCTAGCAATGGACTAGGGGAGGTACATTTTAGGAAAAAATATATAAGCAAACTTGACTGAGGAAGTTGTGCATACATACCTACAACATTTTCTATCAAGGTGCATACTTTTAAAATTAATGGTGCACATACAACACACATATACCTTCTTAATATGTGTATGTTAGGATAATTTCTCCATTCTGGGGAACTGGCCCATACACCCTTGCTGGGGATGTGTAATGGTTCTTTTCTTTCTAGAGAAGCTGGTGCTCTTTCTTAAACATATATCTGAATCTACCTCTCACCCTCCCTCCCTTTATTTTCCAATAAATTTGCTTTATCTTATTATTTGTCTCCTCCAGAAATGCTTTTCGATGACAGAAAGGTAACAGACCCAAAATGCCTGGGTAATATTTGATAATAACTTAATTTTCCTACAAAAAGCTATCCCTCATTCCAGCCTAAGTCCAGGACTGCCTAAGAAATTTGGAGGCAGTATCATTTCCCCTGCCATGCAAAGCAAATGGACTTCAGGTGCAGCTGAAGTTTTGTGTGGTTGATGGTTCTCAAGCTTCAGTGCTGTAGAGGTGACTCATCACAGACTCTCATCAGACCTAACTTTCCCAGGCACTTCACAGGATGCTGTAGGTGAGGAAGACAGGGAAGCAGTAGATTTTCTTCAGGAGGCGATCGATCCACCGCTGGCAACAGAACTCAGAAGTTGGTCTTCCAGTGTTCTATCACTGACTTTTCTATTGTAAGAGTTAGGAGATAGGGAAGCAAGTTTGTGTTTGGGGACCTTAGCTTGACAAAATGCTTAGGCCACAATTTCTGTTGAGTTTAGGCTCTGATCTTTATGTCTCAGAAAAGATAAGAATAAGAATTTCCAAATAATGAAGTAAAAAATGATCTATTTAGGAAACAAGAAAGAGAATGTGAAACAGAAATCTCATCATGTAAAAGAAAGGAATGACAGACACATCCCAAATTGGAATAACCCTAATTTCAGAATAGAAATGAATACCGTCTGTTTTTGTAAATTTGGTTTAAAAGGAATTTCCCAAACTGTTTAGGTTTGGGAGTTTCTATGTAGATAAGAATTCTTAGGGTAGTTTTAAGGGGAACAGGTTTTGAAAATGTTGTAATTATATTTAATATTAACATTCTTATGATAACCTTTTATCCCTACTGAAGTTTATCTTCTTCTATGGGGCTCTAGCATTCTCTAATTTGGCTCTAGTGTATTCTATTTTTATGATTCCAATTTCTACATCTCCAAAGGGGCTCTAGTCCTCCTGCTTACAGACTGACTTTGAGCTGGAAACATAGTACCTTTTATTATCTATATCATATCTTAATTGTTTTTACTCAATTCCTTGCTAGGACTCCACTTCTATCTGCCTATCTTATTTCCATAGGTAGCTTAAAAAGTAGAGAGACGGAGAGATAGAGAAATAAACAATGACAGAATTGATTCTGATAATTTATGGTCCTTTAAAAACACCAAAAACAACAAATATGATTCAAATATGAAATACAACACCTGAGACAGAAGATATATAGATTGTGCAGCTGATCCTGGTTCAATCCCTATATCACATGACTCCCCAAGCATCACAGGTTGTAACGATGAAAGACCTAAACACTGATATTGTGACCAAGGTAATTGTCTGCATGTCTAGATTCCAGCAGGAAGATTCTCAGGCCCTTGAATTGAACTATCATATCTAGTTGATTGAGAATAAACAAGAATGGCCCGTAGGCTCCTTGACATTTTTGAGTTTTCACACACACACACACACACACACACACACACACACACACACACACACACACTAATTTAACTTTTGGTATTAAAATGGAAGTTGCATATTGTTTGTAAATCCAGTTCTAAATTTTCCAGTTAAGAAGAGCTAGGTAATTTGTTTAAAGTACATTAACAACAACAAAAAATAATAATAGGTTAAAAATTGTTTATAGGTACAATAGATCTGCTAATTTTGAAGTATGTTTTTACTAGAAATAAAGGTTGACTTTACCATATAACCTCATTCCTATATCAGTTGAGCACCTAAGATCAAAGTCAACATGTGAAGTTCATTCATTTAATTCATGGTTGATTACCTCAGCCTAGCTCAGGTGAACTCAACAACAAAAATAACATTGCTACATAATTTTAAAACTCTATTTGTTCTTCTTAATCTTTAATGTCATCAAGGAGGGTCAATCTATTCCAAAGGAGTTAAGATAGGTTGAAGGAAAGGACAATGATGTTCTCTTAGAAGGTAAATGGTTTTGTCTCTATTTTACAGGACAAATAAGCTATAAACACTGATTATACCTAGGAGAAGCAAAGATCTGGTGGTACGTAACGCTGTATTTAAAAAAATGAAAGGTTTTTCTATCTTCAAGAATTATATTATTTTCTGAGAGAGAAAATAGTGTAAATAATGACTGGACTTTTTATGGTTGTAAAATATATAAATAAGACCACTAAAAGTAGGTTTTATTGATTCAGAGGAAATAAACAAGGTCAAGGTGCTTTCCTTGCATGTAGCTGTCTCTGGATCAAATGCCTGGCACTGCATATGAGTACTTCCCTGAGTACTTCCAGAAGTAATTTTGAGAACAGAGCAAAGAATAGCCCCTGAACACAGCCAAATATAGCCCAATAATAACATTCCTATACTCTTGTACCATAATAACTAAATAAAGAATAAAAGTGGGCTTTACTGGGAAGTTCTATATAAAGAATAATAGTAAAAAAGTAAACCAGAGGCCAAAGTGATAGTATCACATGTAGGGTGTTTGTCTTGCACACAGTTGACCTGGGTTCAGTCCCCAGCATCCTCCAACCCTCCAGGAGTAATTCCTGAGTACAGAGCCAGGATTAACCCTTGACCAATCTGGGTATGGCCAAAGAACAAAAGAAAAAATCAACTGAAGAAATAAGTAAGGTTTCATGGAAAAAGCAGCATTTGAATCAGGGAAGAGTATATTGAACTATGCAGACTTTGATGCAATTACTAATCTGTAATTTAATTCAATTTATTCATGAACCCTGTTTTGTGTCTTTGTGCGGACACAGACTCAACCTTACCATTTCAAGTTTGGTCACTCACTTTGCATTTTAAATATTTCCGTTTCTTTTGATTTGAACATGGTTCAGGGATATTTTTGGTTTGTTTTTTTTTTTAACTAGTGTATATTTTTTAATATAAATCTTTATTTAAGCACCATGATTACAAGTATGTTTGTAGTTGGCTTCATTACAAACAGAATACCCCCCCTTCACCAGGTTTGTTGTTTCTTATTCTAAAGGATGCACAACATTTTCATACTTTGTCTTCTTGGAATCAATCTGAAATCCCAGTGGATACTGCCTACTTCCTGGATCTTTATGGTACCTCATAGAAGATTCTTCTGAGCATAGCAATGATGCTCCTTCACCTTGCAGGCCTCACTGGTTTTTACTCTGATCTTACTTACTCTTTCATCAACATACAGTCTCTATTCTGAATCCACTGAGTTCTGGATTCCAAACACTATAGAAACTTCTGTGAATGCCTCATTGAGGTTTGTGGTACCTTTTGTGGTTATATCCACAGAGAATTCAATTTGATCTATACTCCCAAGCCTCTCCCAGTTTATCTCATTATCAACATTCTCCTGAATGCTTTAAAAACCAAAAGAAGTCTGAAAATTTTTAATTTTTGTCTCTAGCATCACTGAAATATTCATCTCTAGAAGATTATCTTAAGACCATTCTCAAAAACATTTTCTGATATCAGAAGTATGAAACCAACAAACACAATATAAAGTCACATCTATTTTTTCAAACAAAAATCCAAAATAATTATAAAGCTCATTATCATCATTAACTTGAATAGAACACATATATAGTATTAATAATATTATAAATAGGAAACAAATAGCTAATATATATCTTCTATCTTTTTAATATAAAATCTTTATTTAAGTACCATGATTACAAACATGATTGTAGTTGAGTTTCAGTCATAAACAGAACACCCCCTTCACCATGCAACATTCCCACCACCAATGCCACCCTCCCTCCTTCCCATCCTCTGCCTGCATTCGAGACAGGAACTTTACTTCTCTCACTCATTAAGATAGTCATGATAGTTGTTAGCGTAGTTATTTCCCTAACTCACTTACTACTCTTTTTTAATTAATATCTTTATTTAAATATGATTGTAGTTGGGTTTCAGTCAAGTAAAGAACACCCCCCTTCACCAGTGCAACATTCCCATCACCAATGTCCCAAATCTCTCTCCTCCCCACCCCACTCCTGCCTATACTCGAGACAGGCTTTCTACTTTACTCATTCATTCACATTGTTTTGATAGTTCTCAGTGTAGTTATTTCTCTAACTGCACTCACCACTCTGTGGTGAGCTTCATGTCATGAGCTAGACTTTCCAGCCCTCATCTCTTTTGTCTCTGAGAATCATTGCAAAAATGTCTTTTTTTTTAAAAGCCCATAGATGAGTGAGACTATTCTGCTTCTATCTCTCACCCTCTGACTTATTGCATTCAGCATAATAGATTCCATGTACGTCCAAGATCATGGAAACCTTAACACTTGTGGGAAAGGCCAGAAGGAAAACATAAGACTTTGATTGCTTTGTAGTTGCCTGGTGTTGTACAGAAGTTAGGAAGATTGCAGTTATTGGAACTCCTAAGGATAGCTGATAATTCTACTGAAACTAGAATAATAGAATAATAGAAGACTCTGTATTTCCAATGAAAACTCAACTCAAAAGGGCCAATATGCTGATTTTTGAAACACTGCTTATTTTTTTAAAACATCGCATTTATAAAATTGGTCAAATATTATTTGAGGCCTATAAATAAACATGGGAAAGATAAGCTGTAAAGATAGTACAGGCCCTAGGCCTTGCATGCTGCTAATCCTGGTTTGATACACAGACCACATTGGCAATCCTGAGCACCTCCAGAAATGACTCTTGAGCACAGAGTCAAAAATAAGCCCTGAAAATGAGATTGAAAATTCCCCAGGATACAGACTATTGAGAGTTGAGGTGTAATTCTCTAATTGTTAGTTTAAATACAAAGAGTTACTGGAAGCCTAGGTATTACATTTTGTGTCTGAAACTATGGGGCTTTCCCTTTCTTTTGAAGACAGACACCTCAGTTGAGTCAAAGAGAGGACACCTCTGACTGACTTACTCCAAAGAGTGCTCCCAACACCCAGACAACTCAGGAACTGTCTGCATGCAGGGCAGATCGCTCCGCATTTAATGGTATGCTGAAACTAGAGGCTGCTCCACATCAGCCTGACATCGATGAAAGAAATGCACAGAATCCAGAGTCTTTAAATATAAGAATCTGATACCAACAACAGCTAAAGTGTGAAAAAGTTTCACCGGGACCTTGAGAATGACTGGAGTTGGATGAACTGGTATGCCTGGAACCCAGAGTCAGTCTTATGACAATAAACTTCTGGGGTGAGGCCTTTTTGTAATCAGGTCAAGGATTTTTTTTTTCCATTTTCCCCATTTTTCTGGACCTATGCAAACAACGGCAATTGCCACTATCACACCTTTACTATATTTTTTTACTCTTATCCTTTAAGGAAAAAAAATACAACTTACTGAATTTAAAAACAAATAACTGTAGTAGAATGCCTGTCTCGAATACAGGCAGGGGATGGGAAGGGGAGGGGGTAATGTTACACTGGTGAAGGGGGGGTGTTCTGTTTGTGACTGTAACCCAACTATGATCATGTTACTTAAATAAAAAATATATTTTAAAAAAAGAGAGGACACTGAACAGGACACCTGTATTTTTTATGTGACTAATCTAACTGCTCCCTAAGTCCCCATCAACACATGCTTTCAAGGTGGTTTTGGATTGGTCTTTTAAAATTTCTTCAAAAGTCACATTACTAAAGACTCAATTCAAGGCAGAAAT
Organism: Suncus etruscus; assembly: GCF_024139225.1. Lineage (NCBI taxonomy): Eukaryota > Metazoa > Chordata > Mammalia > Eulipotyphla > Soricidae > Suncus > Suncus etruscus. The sequence continues at coordinate 18,576,496 of NC_064863.1, read as the reverse complement.
GACAGTGATATCAATGAAAAATGTCTTGATGCTGGAGAGAGGCAGAGCAAGCATTCAACTTCACTTCAGATTTAGAACACACGGTGAGGAGTCATGATTATCGAATTTATTTAACAGACAAGGAGGAACCATTAAAATGTTTAGGCTAGTGAGTAATGGAACTGAACCAAATCTCAGGAAAAAAACTTAATGATCTGAAACAGTCCTCAGTAGGAGCTCAAAATGGATGTGACTTTGTGGGGGGAAATCATTATTTCAATACATAATACACGGACAGAGGGGCATTGTGTCCTAGGGAAAAAAAAGTCCCTTTCCTGAAGCCAAAATGTAAAACTTTTATGAAAAGACTAAAGAAGTTATTTAATTTGCATATATGCAAATATGGAGCACATCAAAAGACTTTTAAAAATATATATTAAATACAGGTCACTCACCACACCCCCCTTGCTGATGACACCGATGCATTCGAATTAAGCTCCAATGGTTTGCACTGTGCCAGCCTGGCATGGCTTCAGAGTGGCAACAGCTGAGATGTACTTTAAAAATAGGCTTTCTTTAATTGGATTCCAAATCAATTAAAATCCCATTAAACACATAATTTGTAGTGATACAAATCATAAAATGGTATCTTTTAATATAACAAAAAAAAAGGCAGGGAGGGCTGGCATAATTAAAGCTCTGCCCAGTATAAGTGCCTTCTATTTTCCAGTCAACACCTGTCCAGATGCAAACGGTTGCTCCAAATACTAAAGAAAGAGCAATTGGGAGATACGTCAAGATGACGTCAAGACAGCTATGGATGCCCATTGTTTATTTTAGGGGGGAAATCCAAAGCACTATAAATCTATTTGTGCTTTTCAATTTTTTTTATAATAATAGCCACTTTTTGAACTTGATTCTTTCTTGCTACGTCTCTGTTCTACTGTTTGCTCCTTACATACATGATGTGTCTCCCAATTTATGATATTTTCACCTATGGCTCGTTTAAAATATCCTGACATCCCATAAGAGACCATATGTCCCCCATATCATTGATAAGAATACTATAGATGTTTCAGTATGTTTTGATAACCTGTTAGCCACTTTTTCACCTCTATGGGCTGAATCAAATCTTCAGAATGACAAGAGGTTCAGTCAGTTTTTCAGATTGTGTAACTTGACAAGCGTTGCACATTGTCATGTTTTCAGGAGAGAACTAGAAAGAATAAATTCTCCAGGCATATTTGTAAATGAATAAATTCTTGTTAAATGTTGACATATTGACAAAATTATATAAAGATTTAAATACATTTTTCTGTATTGGGGCACCCTCTGCTTCTGAGTCGTAAGAATTAAATGAGACAATTACATATAAAGAGCTTATCCGAGGCAATTACATTTTAAAGCACTTAGAGTGGCTATCCTCGTTGGCTTATTAAATGTTACTTAACTTCATTATTATCGAGATTGTTATGCTATTTGGTTTCTTTATCCATAGATGTTCGGTCTCCATGTTTTGTTCATTGTATTCCAATGTAAACTGCTTGGATTTTGCTTCCATCTTAGAAAAGAACAATTTCACAATATTCTAGAGCCATTATTTAAAATTAAAAAAAAAGAGTGAAAAGGGCAGAGGAAAATGGAAGTTTTTACTTTTATAATAAAATGACCTATGGCCTCAATTATTATGATCACAGTATAAAGCACTAAGCATCCACAGAAGGCATATGTACTATGTGGCCAAGTCCTATGAAGGAAACTTCATTAAAAACTTTTCTGGGTTGGCGAGGGGACACCCAACCGAACCCACACATCGTCTCCTGCAAGAAAAGACAGCCAACTCCCCTGTGGACACATGCTGCGAGACCCTCCCTACCAACTCCCCCTAACATGGACTGTTTCTTGAAACCGGACTTAGGTCCAATAGTATCCCCAATGCAAGAACTCTTCCAAGACCTCCCAGCTGCAAATTTTTACCAATCTGAAGGGGGGCAGGGGGGTGTGATTGGAAGATGCCTGGGAACCCACACACCACAAGAAAAATCCAAAAGACAATGGGAAAACTGTACTTCCAACATAGGCATAAGACCTGTAATACACCAACTCTTTACCTGTTCTCTCCCAAATGCAAAGTAGTCTTTTGCACCACATTGGTCCTTTAAAAACTTCGCTAACTCATTTTAATTTTTTTATATTTTTTAATTAACTTATTTATTTAAATGTCTGCCTTACATATACATTTGTGGGCACATACACTTTTATTTCCTTTTTTTTTTTTTTTTTTTTTTTAATCGTCTTTGGGTATGTGACCTATCTCTGTTACTCACTCTGTCCACCCCAAATACTCCGACATATAATGGAGCACCACTTCCCCCTGCAAAGGCACACTAAATAAAGGGGAAATCTTACATAGTAAAAAAAAAAAAAAAAAAAAAAAGAGCTCTTATCTACTAGAGATAGGAACTCATAGTTGTTTACAATACAGGGTTATCTCCTACCTTGAAAATATGTCATGTGGAATCAACTTAGACCTCAGGTGATTAGATACCATTCAACCAGCCTTGAACCCTGGATCCCAGACATAGAAACGGCACAGCTCCTCACAACAGCTGTAAGAAACAATCTCCATCTGGGACAGCCTTATTACTGCAGGGTCAACAACAAGGGCCAGCTCTAACATGATATCTCGACAATGAGGAAAATGTGAACAACTTGACCTTAGAGCAGTTTAGCCTACCTCACCAGCTAACAACAAGACAAAACCAGAAGACGTGGCACCCTTTGGTAGGTCCAAAAGCCAAGATCGTGATTTACAGATGACTGGATACTAGAACCACGACCAGACTGTATACATCTTGGGACCAATAAAAAAGCCCTAGTCTAGGGTTTGAACTAAGACCTGCACAATAAGCATGATCCCCAGTCCCAAAGGTCCGGCAGAGACAATTGTAACGGAAAGGGGCTTCTGGAAGAACAAAGAAAGACGCTATCCTAGATGCCTTCCTAGGTTCAGCGCAAAGACCAAGATCACCAACCACAGAAGATGGATTAAAATGGCACTGAGGTAACAGAACCTCCAGATTCACAAAGACTGACTTCACCATAAGTCCCACCTCAGGATATGTACAGATACTGGGACTGCTAAACACAGAGCTCTGACGGTATCACACTGGACAGAGCAGAAGCTTTCCACACACCAAAAAAAAAAAAAAAAAAAAACCACAACCTGGAGAGTAATGATCCTGAGCAAAGACTAGAGCTGATTCCATGACAGTATACTCCAAGGACGGAGAAACCCCATATCTTATAGGGCAAGTGAATTCCTTTTCGAATGACCCCAATATTTACTGTGCCAGGGCAGGAGGGAAAAAAAAATACAAAAAACACAAAACCTTGGTTATATATATATATCTTACCTTCATTTATTATTGTTATTATTATTTTTATTTACCTAGCTATTTTGGTCGATTCCTCAGTTTGGATGTGATTATTGAAATTGTTGGCCCCAATTATTCTTTTTTTTTTTTTTCTTTTCTTTCTTTTCTTTCTCTTCCTTTCTTTTCTTTCGTTATGTGCTACGCCATGTTTCTTATTTCAAGACCACGGCGTGTTTTTTGTTTGTTTGTGTTTGTTTTTAGTTTGTTTTGGTTTATTTTTTATCTGTTTTTTTGTGGTGCTTATCGTTATAGCTGGAGTCCTCACTGGATATTTGACACTTCTTTTGGTACTGGTGGAGTGTTTCAACTTCTTTTTCTCCTTCATTTCCCAAATCGATGATGAGAACCTCTAGAAGGATTCTGCCCATTTTCGGGGTATTAAACTCTTACCCCGGTTTATTTATTTTCTCTTTTTCAGGCAAAACCACGCAACTTGAACTAGCTACCCCTGCCCCTACTTAGAGGGGGAAATAAGGGAGGCATCAAGACCAAACTGATGCAAGACTACTAAGTAGTTGGTTAGAGACAGAGGGGACCACATATTCTAGCCGCCCTGGGGGTGAGGGAAGAGGAAATGGGAGGTAAGACGGAAACGGGGGAGTAGGGAGGACAATTTGGGGATGGGAATCCCCCCTGATTTTATGTAAATATGTACCTAAAATATTATTGTCAACAATATGTAAGCCACTATGATCAAAATAAAAATTATATTATAAAAAAAAAAAAAAAAAAAAAAAAAAAAAAAAAAAAAACTTTTCTGGGTTAAGGTTGTGAGTGGAAGTAATATCAGCAAGAATAAAGACCAATTTTCATCCATCCTTTGTCAATCTTGCTTCTTAAATTTTCCTTAAAAGAGGACTCCTTAAAACTACAAGAAAATATGTTGAGAGAATGGATATTTCTGGGATATTTTGTTCCTTTATTGAGCTGATCCTTGAAAAGTCCAATATCTACTACGAAGCTCATCATTAATTTTACTTTTATCAGATTGGGGTGGGGGCACATGGTTAGATTCCCTGCACTGCCTATTGACTCTTTCAACCTTGCCTCTTGAAACCTTCTGAACACAGGAGCTGATACTGCAGGTTTTATATTTATAATGATTAATTAATTCTGCACTAAGCAATGTTCTTGACTGCAAGAACAAAATCCACTTTAGAAAGCCTAAATGATAGCTTGCCTAAAATAATTAACACCCATACTGATAGAATTTAAATGTTCTTATTCTACACAGGCAGATTTCTGCAATTTAATTACTAGTATATCTAATTGTTCTAGAATTATAATAAAAATACTGAGAGACTGATAAAGCTATACTATGGATGAAAAACCCAAGCAAGGTACATAAAAATAAAGAAAACATAATTTAAGTACAGAGGCATCTAAGATTATTATGCCCAAGTCTGGGCATTAACATATATATATATATATATATATATATATATATATATATATATATATATATATTATAGTGTGACTAAATTTGAAACACAAAATTTGAATTGATTATGGTCTATGTATGAAGAGAGGGAAAAGCTCTGATAACACCTTTATAGATTTTGGGAATTATCAAATATTCCAAAGAACTATGATAAAACTGTAGTTTCAGGACATCAGAGGTTTAGCTTTTTCTTGAAATTTCTTGGCCTTTCCTGTCAACATTAACAATTCTATAGCTTATCATGTGACTTAAAAATCCCAAGATTTAAGAGTACTGACATCTGGTATATTTGATAGAAATGAATAAAAGAGACAGAAGCATGTGGTATTGTCTCTTGCCTTTCCTCTTGAATTTTTGAGTAGAGTCCATAAAATTACCTTCCAAGTGAATGCTCTCAACCAAAGTAAACTCCACATCATGCCTGTCAACTTACGTCTCTATAAAGTGACAGCTTTGCCGATAAAAGACTTTTATGACATTCTCACAATTCTCTTTCTCTGTCTCCCTGTTTTGTGTTCCCTAAATATCTGGCAAATGGATTCTAAAATTTCCCTTCTGTCCCATATTAAATTATAACTGCCTTGAAAAAAAACTGCTTATAAAATGATACAAGTATATAAGTTTTAGAGTTAACAACTGCACCCCCAAAGGCAAATTTGGTTAGGCTTTGCTGTTCTCTGTAGCTTTAACAAATGCTACCTAGCATTTCCTTGACATGACTCAGTTTTAAAATCTCTAATCATACGTGTGTGTGTGCAAAGCTGTGGTAGTGCTGCCATGGACTCCAACTTTAGTCATTTAAATTGACAGAGCAATTGTCCAAATGTGGTAGTAGTTGCATTGTCCACTACACTGCACAGAGGAGTAGCCACTAGTCAACTGAGATGGTATGCAAGTAGATTTCACATACTGGATTTTAGAAACCAAAACACAAAGAGGCAAAATGAAGTATAAAATACCTCATTAGTCCTTTTATATATTGATTATGTGTTGAAAGAAAGTATTTCTGACATTTCTATATTCAATAAAACATATTACCAAAGTTTATTTTTAAAATTTAATGAAGCTTTGAGAGAATTCTAAATCACATGCATGCCTCATATTTTGGGCTCGTATATTTCCACTGGACACTGTTGAACTGCCCAGGGCAACCTATTCCATTTACAAAATACTCTTTAGTCTGTTTTTTATGTGAAGAAGGAGTAGGCTTTAGAATTTGAGAATCATTTGCAAATCAAGCTTACAACTTTTTTCTGGGATTTCTATCAATGGACAGAGAATGCTTACCTCTAACAGTTATTATTAAATAATCATGTATTAACTATGGCAGAGTGGAAGCAGTGCTGGCAATATTATGAGGGAAAGATCATAGATTGCTCGACTGGAAAGACTTTGGGTACCTGTCTCTTTCTAGCAGCATGTTTGAGTTAGATCATCTCCAAGCTTCCTTGTTTTTCACCCTCAGGTGAAAGTCAAAATGCAACCTTATCTGATCATAGTGCCCTCAATGACTGAAGCTAACATATGACTGACTAACATATTCTGAATAGATGTCAATTATATTCCTTTCTCTGTTTATCATTTTCTGCATCATTGGTGCCAGAGATTGGTTTTATCAATCTGGGAGACATTATACCATGTAAAAACCTCACTAGCAACCCTAAAACCATCAACATCACCAATATAATGGCTAAATGTATAGAAGTATGACTAGGCACTTTGATGAAGGATATTGTCTGGTCAATAAACTAAGTTATAAGAATTATTACCCATATTCTATGAGTATGGAAATTGCAGCTCAAGGAGGGTAGGTAATTGCTCAAAGTCATACAATTAATACAGACAGCAGAAACAGAAATATTGGTTCCAGAGCTGTTTTATTAGTCATTACAATACAGTAGTCTGCCCACCCCTCTTCTTTTATGGTCTCTTTGACTCTCCTTTCCATCCAAATTCCCATTCGTCTAAGGCATCTTTTCTTTTACTATTTTTTTCTTGTACTACTTTTAAAATATTATTTTATGCATGAAAATACAAATTTCTTTTTTTTTGCCAGCTGTTTTATTCAGTGCAAAAATCAGTATGATTTTCCCCCCTTAACCTTTTTAGCTTTGGAGTCAAAGTTGTGTCTGCATATGCTATTCTGCTCACCCTGTCAACTAGGAATGAAGGTCACTATGCACTCTCTTTGTCATTGCTCTGTGAATACTTTCAATTGATTAACACCACCACAGATGCTTCTTGGAAGTTGGGGCTGTGCACTATCAGATGCCTAGGCCAAATCAGGTCAAAACGTCCCCCACTCCAAGGTGCCAGGCTGGTGAGAATGTGTAGGATGTCATTATTTAAGTCATTCAAATCGATATATCAATCACTGTAGCCTCACTTTGTCCAATCCTCTATTTTTGGCGGGGGGGGGGGGGGCTATATGAGACACTGGGAATCAAACCAAGGTCTGTCCGGGTCAGCCACAGGCAAGCCCTACCACTGCGCTATCGCTCTGGCCCCCGGTCCTCTATCTTTTACAAATCAGGAGATTCCATCTCTAAAAGAGTTGCCCTATTTTATCTTTGTTTCACCTAGCTATTTAACCTTTATGGTCTAGGTATAATCCAAGGTTCTCTGCTGGATTAATCGAAAACCCAAATGGATTTATAGTGAGTAGCTATAAGTCTAAATGAAAGTGGCTAAATGAAACGTTCCGGTTTAGAAAGGGAATTTTAAGGAAGAAAAGCATTATTAAGTTTATATTCAAATGTCATTACTACTTTCCTGGATCCTTATCTGTATTTTCTCACATTGCTCCCTGTTCTCCGTCCAGTTTAACTTGCCTCAATTTCAGAGAATAAAGCATCTGCCTTTCCCCTACCCTTGACCTTTCAGCATCCAATGGAAGATTAAATGCTTAGTTTCAGAGCTTCAAATCTGGTCTGCTTAATATATAAATCAAAACAGAGATATCAATTTGTTTGGCTGATTTCTCAATTGTACCTGTCTCCTTGCCCAGCTCTAAGCCCTGAGCGCATGTAAGGTATTATTATTATACTTACCGGCTGGAGCTTTTCCATTTTAAACATTGCTCTGGGGAAGCATGCAAAGCTGAATGAAACCCTTTAAGCATTTCTGATCCAATCTTACTAATCATTTTTCTGTGCACCTCTAATAAAGCTTTTCAAACTTCAGAGCATCACTTCCTGTTTATCTATATTCAACAAAAGTGAGCCATTGTAGAATACCAGGGAATGGTAATTGTTTGGAAATCATTAAAAATTTTCACAAGAAAAGTTATCTCAATTAGATAAAATTTACAAACTCTTCTGGCTGAACTATTTGCCCACCCATCTTGCACACAACCCCCCAGTTCCTCTTAACTAGTCATGTTCTGGAATCTCTGATTGTTATATTTCTTAAGAAAGAAGAGACAGAAATCATTATTTATTGTCCTATATTTTTATTTGCCACTGAGAAATGAACTACAAAGTTATTCATCTTGACCAGTCTATAATAAATATAATGGAGGATGTTAATTTGTAGCAACTCCAGTGTATATTCTTCTAAACTCTGAGAATATAGTTACTGGTTCTTCTGATCTTATCTCTAGAGGAGGAAACTAAATCTTTCCAATCTCATGTGGTCATTTGTTCTTAGGAGAGTTAGATATATTTTCCAATTGTGCTTTCTGTTGAGTAAATACGAAGAAATCACAAGCATCAGTTACTTCAAAGGTTAAACATGGGATATCCATCTATACCCAGTAGGGGTCTGGGCATTATACAAAGCCAGATAAGAAGCTGTGGTCCACAGACTAAGCTAGAAACTGGTACTGGGAATACAGCTAAGTTTCAAGCACACACTTCATCTTTTAGAGCTAGTAGACACATTGTTCAGTGATATAAAATTAAAATATTGACTTTTAACAGCACTTACTTCTGCCTTTTTATTATGCTTGCAGTAAATTCCAGGTAAAGGATTTAAGCTTTCCTAACAGAGTAAGTTTTCAAAACTTGGGTTGACTTACCATTTTGCTTCAAGATTGAGCCCTAAATTGAATTTGAATTATAACTTGGTGCCTATCTATAGCTTCTATTTTTATTATCTGTCAAACTAAGATGCAAGAATGGAGATTTCAGGGAGCTCTCTCAGAGAATTAACATTAAATAATACTAAACAATCATGCTAAGCTAAACATTAATACTAAACAATTAGGCATAGCCTTTCGAAAATTGTGAAAAAAAATTAAATAGAAATAGATGCACATTTCTGTAATTACCCCAAAATGAATAATGGAATTATTGCTAGGTATTTACCTTGAGATTATTTCTTCTCTGATGTGTTTTGACATCCCTTGAACATCAATAATTTTCCTCCTTCCCCTAATTTTTCTTTTGTTATTTCCAGAAGAACTTATTTAGAAAAACATGTGTTCATGAAAGATTTTCTTGTCCTACTGCATTCCATAGGTTGACATTATATTCTAGAATATTCTCTAATTCTGACTCCTCCAAATTTCTCAGTGTATACCAGTATTCCCACCAGGGACCAGCCACTTGTCTCCCCTAGTTGTGTGGAGTGGTTGGAAAGTGTTTAAATGTCAATGTTACATTTATTGCAAGTTGTGGGGTAGACCCAGGGACACCCCAGGGCTACTCCTGGCTCTGCTCTCAGGAATCACTCCTGGCAGACTCAGGGGACCATATGGGATACTGGAAATCGAACCTGGGTTGGCTGTGTGCAAGGCAATTGACCTACCCTCTGTGCTATGGTTCCAGCCCAAATGTTTTCTTGTGAGCCTCATGCTGGTGACTCACAAGGTCAAGTCTTCACACAAAAGGATGCCATGATCTCCCCCATGTTGTTCCAACAACAGGGTTCTAAACTGGTATTACTTGGACTCCAGATTTTCCAGAAATCTCTCCCATGTCAAGCAAAATTAGTCCATAAATGGGAATATACCCAATGCTTCCCTTCAGCCTTCCTTTCCATCTCTCATGCTAAATCTGATTATGATTTTGGCATCTAAACATATGGTTTCTTAACCAAAGATACAGATATTCCCAATAAATAGCAGGTTTATATAACTCTTTTTGAGTGCCTCATTTGTTAGCTTTAACGTTCCTTGGTTACTACAATCCTGCCTAAACCACTTCTAGCTGTGTCTTTATGCAACTATCTAATGCTCAGAATATCCTCAGTTTCTCCAGATGTAAAAATGAAGATAAGCAAAAGAACAACGCTATATTTATCATACATAAAGTTTTTCAAAACTAAAAATTCAGGCAGACAAAGAGCTCTTAGAAAAGAACACCCAACACATAATAAGCATGGTATTGTGTTTATTATTTTATCGACCTTCATAGTTCTCAAGAACTAATATTCAGGACTAACATTATTCTCAATTTGCACTTGAGAAAATGAAGCCATGCAGAGAATTTAACTTGCCAAGGTAACCCAACTAGTAGTTGATATATCCTGTAGTCAAAGTCAGAACAAAGGTTCCAGTTTGTAACTAGCCTGCTTTCACTCTGTCAGGTACAATCAAATACACATATTCCCATTACTCGTGAAAGATTTGTAAAATTCCTATTCAAGTCCTCTACTTGAAAGTTCTTCATAGTAAGGTCATAGTAAATAAGGATTAGCAAACAAATAGCCCAGAAGTACAAAAACCTCCAGCAGTATTTTGCAAAGACGCCTTCTCCCAAGTGCATTCATTATTAATTCTTTAACAACTAGTGCCACTTTCCCTCAACACCTGTAATCACCAGGAGCTATTCCATTCTGAGGTATTGTTTTGTTTTTCTATCCCCTGTATATATTACTGTCTTTCTTTCCTACATCTCCACTGCAGTTAGCTGAATATCAGCCCTTAACTTTCTCTTTCTCCTCAAAGAACCTGTCATCAGAGTTCTAAACTAAAGCACAAAACTTGGTCAGTGCAGCCCTCCCCCTAGTGGTGATCCATGGCATAGCCTGATATGGTTTATGCTACAAAATGAAATCACCTTTTTTTTGTTGTTGAAATCTATCTACTCCTTTGAAAGTTGTGTCGAAAAGAAGAAGACAAGTGTGGAATACCGAGTGAGGAGGATAAAACGATTTTCTGATCGCTAAAAGCCTTGGTACTTAAGACACCTTGAGAACAGGTAGAATTAATAAGATGATGTGGTGGGAGAGAGGCAAGGGAGGATGAGCTTTTTTAACAGGCTATGTTCAAACCTTTAAGCAAAAGGGAGAAATTTATATTGGAAAAATATAGAAAAAAGGAAGAGAAGTTAGACTGAAATCGTGAACTAACTAAACTGTCCCCACAAAAAAACAACAGTTCCGTGGTAAAATACATGTGTTGCATGCATAAGACATAGGTTTGATATCTAGGCACAGGAAGAAAGAGACACACAGAGAAAGCATGTATGTGATAAATGATATGAATGTTTTTGGGTATATGAAACTAATTTCTGCCTATCCCTCCCAGCACATTTCATCATGCTATGGTGAAGATAAGAGCTGTTCTCGATCTGCTGTTTGTTTTCCCTCAACTCTTCATTTTATATTCTTGAGCTTCAACAGTTTAAATCAATAGTAGTAGAGACAAGGTCTTCACAGGGATAGCAAGATCAACATTCACTCTGGGAAGCTACGGATATTTCTATTAGCAACTCCCTGCTGAGGATTTGTTCAAGTTGTCTGTTTGTGTATGCATGTATGCATAGGCTGTTGATGGCACACTTGGCTGTGTTCCGGGGTCACTTCTGACTCTATGCTCCAAGACCATTTGCAGATGTGACTTGGGTGACCATATATGATGCCTGGGATTTAGGACCAGGTGGACCCATGTGAAGGAAGTGCCTGCTCTGCTGTTCTATCTCTCTGGCCCACAGAATTATCAGTTCTCTCTGAAAATGGCTAATGTTATTTGTCAGAATAGCAAGTGAAATAATTTCTTGGTGATCTTTCCTTGAAGGAAAAAAACACTGATAGAGGCTTCCCTCTAGTTAATAGTACATTTGTTTGTGCAGTTACTAATTCAGAAGTGTAGAAATCCCAGAGAATCCTGAGGCTCAGTGTTGCCAAAACTCAACCAGCTCAGTCTCTAAACCTTTTTTCGTAAAGAATTCCAGGCTGGGATCTTGCCCCTTCTCTGTTCTCCTAAAGTAAGAGGCATTTCTTCTTTGATATATTTATAGTGAAATCTTACATAAAGTTATAGAAACTTAATTCTGTACCCCTGACTCATGAAACTGCTGAAACCAACTGCAAATTGATGCAGAAACCAGAATGATGACTCTTCAAGGCAAGTGCCCTAGGCTCATCAGAAAAGCATCTAAGGTTTGGAATGGGAGAAGGACATATAGAAGAGATGCCTCCTTGCAGCTCCTGCCACATCCTTAATCTTAAACTCGGAAAATTCATTGCAAATCAGTACAGGGATGATGTTTATGCCATTGGTTTATTCTATGCTGCTAAGGACAGCAATGAGGATATGGTCACAATTTTCCATATCTGAGGGAACATTACCATTGTTTCCCAAACAAATATCACAGCTGAAGAACTGATCAGTTTATATTGGGTAACCCTGGCAGGAATTTTCAAGGACGAGGAAGGCAAGCAATTTTGGATTTATTAAGACAGTACAAGTAAAAGCATTCTCCATGCTGAAGGGTGGAAGAGCACCAGGAAAGTTTGCTATAAACTTTGTGTTTATCTCTGATATATTCTAATTAATCCCAGCTTTGGGTGTTACCTTCCTCTCACTGCCCCTTATATTCATTTTTCTTCAAAAGGGGTAGTTTTCTTAGAACTGAGCACATTGCAACCACTACAACAGGCAAAGTTAGCTCTTTCTCTGGATTGGCTTGTAATTCTGAATCTATTTTCTCCTTTGATCTTTGCAAAACGTCTTCCCCTGTGAGTCTGAGGTATGAAAATTTAACTCCTATCTGAATCTACCAAATTTTCTATTTTCTCGCCATCACTGTGAATGTTTATCTTGCCTGCCTAGCACAAACAAAACCAAAAAGCTAAGAGTTATCCTTAATTTACCACTTTGTTTGGATGTACTTTCACAACGATAGCCAAACCAGCACATCAAGACATCCAACAGAATATGCCCTTCTTTCCTTTTCTTTCCTCACCCCTGACCCAATCCTCAAGTCTAAATTTTTTAGTTTTTTTTGTACTTTACATTGATTTCCTGCTAATGATTTTCATGCCATTTTTAATTGACAATACTACTATTAATGGTTTCTCATAGGCCTAATTCTAACACTATACCCATAGCCAGATTCCCTCCACCAAAGACCCTAATCCCTTCTTTATCACCACCCAACTCAATTGTGGGGATAAGTTTACATATTATGTTGTGTTTGATATTTTTCTGTTACCTCCCAGTGTCTACTTAACCCCACATATAAAAAAGATCATATCTGCCCATCCATTCTGACTGACTTCACTCAGCTTGATATTGTCTTATTCCACCCATGTCTCTGCAAATAACATGATGCTTCTCCTTTTAGAGCTGCATATTCCATTATATACTCTGTATGCACTGTATAGTATACCATAACTTCTTGATCTCTTCAGCTGTAGTTGGGCATTTGGGTTGTTTCCATATCTTAGCTATTGTATTAAGTACAGCAATGAACATAGGTGCCATTTAAAAGCAAACCCAGCAAAACCAACTCTACTGCAGCTCACATTACTTGCTCATCTCTCTGTCTTCTTTTAAGGAGCCATTTTATTCTCCAGACCTTTTTTATTGTTATGTAAAAATCATTATCTTACTAATATGGGTCTCAGAAAGATGAAGATGTCTAGGTCTTCATTTGTCACTCTAGATTGTTGTTTCCACAGGTCATAGAAGCACTGCCTTCTCATCTTTTGAACTACAACTTAGTTTTTGAATACAACTACCTGATGACCTAATCGAAAGTGATCCTTCTTTCTTTTCCACCATGCCATTATTCTATTCGTGGTTGACACATCCTAGATTAAATAAAATGACTACTTTGTTTTTTACATTGAAAATACACTTTTCAGTCCAGAGATTTAATGCAGCATATAAAGTGCTTGCTTTACATGTGGTCAACCTGGGTTTGATTCACCAAAACCCTTTAAACCCTAATCTTGATCTGTAATGATCCCTGTGGACATAAGGAGGAGTGGGCTTTGAGCACTGTCAAGTGTGATTCATCCCCCCCCCCAAAAAAAACATAAGGAAAGAAAGGAAAAATTGGATTGAACTTTTATCCAATGCTGAACGCTCCTCTAAACTCCATGAGACACCGTGACAGAATAAATCCTTGTTCTTCAGGGCTTTGAATTCCATTGGGACATGACAAAATATCATTCTCCCTCACTGGCACTTTTATGATGTGTTCTTTGTTGTTTTGTTTTGTTTTGATCACCTGTGGAAATAGTCAGGCTCTATGTTCAGAGATCACTCCTGGAAGTGCTCAATACACCATATGGGATGCCAAGAATCAATCCAGGTTGGCTAAATACAAGGTAAGTGCCCTACCCACTGTACACAATGTTGTCATTTTTTAAAGTATATACCCACCCTACCCTACTTTAACTCTACTTGAATATATAGTACCATGGCATTCATCTTTGTTTCAAGGGTAATGAATAGACCTTAGAATTTTATTTGAATAAAATATTTACATTGGGTGGGGAGGAAGGAGATTTGGGACATTGGTGATGGGAATGTTGCACTGGTGATGGGTGGTGTTCCTTACATGACTGAAACCCAAACACAATCATAATCAAGGTGTTTAAATGAAATATATTAAAAAATTATAAAATAGAATAGGATTCAGTTCCAAATATTTTTAGCTTGATGTATAAGATTTTCAATTATCTGACCTCAACATACAATAAACTTGCCCATCTAGTACTCCCTGTTTTAATTCCTATGTATGTCTCAAACAATTTGTTAAAATACACAGCACTTTATGGTTCATTGTTCTATAAAAATATTTACATTAGAGCCAGAGTTGATAGTGCGACAGATAGGGTGTTTGCCTTGCATAAGACCAACCTGAGGTTGATTCCTGGCATCCTATTTGGTCCCCCTCTACCCACTAAGAATAATTTCTGAGTTAAGAGCCAGGAATAACCTCTGAGCAACACTAGTTGTGGCCCAAAAATAAACAAAAAAAAAATAAGTGAAAGAAATAATGATAGTGAACTTACAGCTCTTTAAGCTTTGAGCACACCAATTTTTATATCTCAGTTTCTATAACTTGACTATAGAGATGTAAATAATCATAAATGCCTTTAGGATTATTGCATTCTGTGTAAAGTATTCAGTTCACACAGCACTTCACATATAAAAGATGTATATGTGTTTTATAAATTAAAATATATGCCCATAATTAGGAGTCTTTCTTTAAAACTTAAAAATATGTCTGACTACTTCTTGCTAGAACTGCAATTTAGGGAGACTAAAATCAGAGGTTTTCAAATAGATATATTATTTGAAGTAAAATCCACTCATTTTTACAAAGATTTACATTTTGCCTTGTATTAATAAATATTTCTTTATGTATATGGGTCCTCTCTTCAATACCATCATGGTCCTCATGGGGAGAGGAAATTAATCACACACATCTTTTGCATGCTCATTTCATTACACAATGCTTCCTCAGTCTGGGGCCCATTTAGGGAGAGTCTTCTCAAACACCAACAGATGTCAATTAGATAAGGCTGATTCTGAGTCATGGCCTATGGGATAGCTTTCTTTTTCTTTTAATAATGTCTTTACTGAAACATCTTGATTACAAACTTGATTGTGATTAGGTTTCAGTCATGTAAAGAACACCTCCCTTCACCAGTGCAACATTCCCACCACCAATGTCCCAAATCTTCCTCCACCCCACTCCACCCCCACCTGTACTCTAGACAGGCTTTCCAGTTCCATCATTCGTTCACATGGTTATGATAGTTCTCAGTGTAGTTATTTCTTTGACTGCACTCTCCACTCTTTGTGGTGAACTTCCTGAAGTGAGCCAAAAGTTTCAGCCATCCTCTCTTTGTCTCTGAGGATTGTTGCAAAAATGTCTTTTATTTTTCTTAAAACCCGTAGATGAGTGAGACTATCCTGCATTTATCTCTCTCCCTCTAACTTATTTCACTCAGCATGATAGATTCCATGTACATCCATGTATAGGAAAATTTCATGACTTTAACTCTCCTGACAGCTGCATAATATTCTATTGTGTATATGTACCGCAGTTTCTTTAGCCATTCATCTGTTGAAGGGCATCTTGGTTGTTTCCAGAGTCTAGCTATTGTGAATAGTGCTGCAATAAATATAGGTGTGAGGAAAGAATTTTTGTATTGTATTCTTGTGTTCTTAGGGTATATCCCTAGTAGTGGTATAACTGGATCTAATGGGAGCTCAATTTCCAGTTTTTGGAGGAATCTCCATGTCGCTCTTCATACAATAATGATAGGGAAGAGATGGATGTTAACAAGACAATCCCATTTATATTAGTGCCACACAAACTCAAATATCTTGGAGTCAACTTGACAAAGACGTGAAGGACCTATAAAAAGAAAATTATAAAGCCCTGCTCCAAGAAATAAGAGGGGACACATGGATATGGAAACACATACCCTGCTCATAGATTGGCAGATTAACATCATTAAAATGGCAATACTCCCCAAAGAATTATACAGATTTAATACGATCCCTCTAAAGATACCGATGACATTATTCAAAGAAGTGGATCAAAGACTTTTGAATTTCATTTGAAACAATAAACACCCTCGAATCGCTAAAGCACTCCTATGGGAGGCATTACTTTCCCTAACCTTAAATTTATTACAAAGCAATAATTATCAAAACAGCATGGTATTGGAATAAAGACAAATCCTCAGATCAGTGGAATAGGCTTGAGTACTCAGAGAATGTCCCCCAGACATACAATCACCTAATTTTTGACAAAGGAGTACAAAATCCTAAGTGGAGCACTCTTGAACAAGTGGTGTTGGCAGAACTGGTTAGCCACTTGCAAAAAAGTAAACTATGGGATAGCTTTCAAAGCTCTTCATGTCCTAATGTCCCTATACTTGTCCGATCACCTCCCTTGGAGTGTTGATTAGCCTTAACAGCTCCCTTTTAAAGGGCAGAATGCATCAAAACTGTCGATACATGACCTCCAGTAATGGGCTACAAAAACATTGTAAGCTGCCATGTTGGTTGTCTTAAGTAGAGAGTTACATAGGAGAGGACTAACAAACTGATATTGTCATTCAGCATAAACTAGGACCTGAGACCTCCTCCCCACAACCATGAGAGGGAGCTTTACAGTGGATAGTGTGTCAACAGCCTTGTGACAGAAAACAAAAGTAAATCCCCTTCCAGTTGAGCCTGGAAATGACCAAAGCCACAGATCTTTCCTTTCTGTGAGAGACCCTGAACCAGAGCCATCCATCTAAGTACTTTATAGGTTCATAACCCACAGAAACTCTGATGCCATGAGAACATGTCACTTGGGAAAAACTTGTTATACAACTACAGAAAATGAACACATGCATAGGAAGGAAATAATTAATAGGTATTGAATCTATATTCTTTGAGTAACTGAATATATGTATAAATAAATGTATATAAATATAAATAAATAAGTACCCTCACCTATATCAACCCCATCACTCAGGTAAATTACCTTTGTCTGCTAACTTTGGCTAATAAAAGATATCAGGGGGGTATGAGTAGAGGTGCTGCATCAGTTTGATCCAAGAAACTGTTAAATCCCCTGACCCTATGATCTTTCTCCCCCCCCAACCCTATGATTTTTCTTCCATGAATCCATATGTTTCTTATGTGACACCCTTGCTACAAATCCATATATTCCAGGGTCAGAAGAAAAACAACAGACTCCTAATGGTCCCACATATAACTTTATAAAATATATTTTAAAAGTTATAAACCTGAAAAAATTGGGATCAGCTAAAATGAATATGCAGAAATGAAGGGACTTGAAAACTATCTAGTGTTGACCTAAAAGTTTTCTGTCTAACTGTGCTTAAATCTGATAAAAGGTAAAATTGATGTTACAAAATCTATTTATTAATATGTATACATATTCATATCTTAGTTCCATTTACTTTTCCAACAATTATTTTGTTTGGTTGTTGTTTGGGGTCATATCTGGCTATGCTCAGGACTTCCTCTAGGTTCTGTGCTCAGGGATTACTCCTAGTGGAACAGTGAGACCATATGAGTTGAAAGAGATATAATAGCTGGGTTATCCATGTTCAAGGCAAGTGCCCTACCTGCTTTACTGTCTTTCCTGTTCAGAATTTACATACATTCTTGGGGCTGGAGCTATAATGCAATGGTAGAGTGTTTGCCTTGCACGCAGTTGACCCAGGATGGACTGCAGTTTGATACACAGCATTCCATATGGTCCCCCATGCCGGGAGCGATTTCTGAGCACATAGCCAGGAGAAACCACTGAGTGTCACTGGGTGTGGCCCAAAAATAAAAAAAAAAGAATTTACACACATTCTAACGAATATGGAAATTAGTTTTTTAGTTCCTCCTAGATTAAACACTAATAATTGCAGAGTCAGCCAAGCTAAAACTAATGTAAAACTAAATAATATTTGTCTGACAGGAAGAAGATAAAGGGCAAAAAAATAGACAAAACCCTTTAAAAAAGCACTCTGAGTCTACTTAATGGAAAGGATGGAAGGCCTCTAGTTCCCTAAAAGCATTAATGTATGCACGGTCATTTTATAGAAGTGCATAAATATTCTGATTAAACTGCGTCTTTCCAAAGATGCTAAAAATTATGTTTTGCATTTTATCTTCTCAATCTTAGAAGTGGACCATAACTTAAAGCTACTTCATGTTATTTGGCATTAAAAATATACATGATGTCATGTTTTAGTCATCTATTGAATGCAAATTTCAGTTCCTCTGAGTGTCAATTGGTATATAAAATCAAGTGATGACAGACACCTACTGAGCCACTGAGAGACCCCAGGCAGTGAGAAGTAGACTCTAACCTTTGATGCTGGCATTTAGAAAGATAAAATAGTTTATGTTTGCCACATCCATGGGAATTTTCAGATAGTGAATTCTGAAGTTGAACATACACCCACTTGAGAAAGGTCCAAACTTTAGTATGTGTATTTTTCTTTCCATAGGTAATGATCAAAAATTGGAAAACATATTTCAATGTCACTGTGCCCTTGCCTAATAGTAAAGGGTCCCTCAATCCATTTTCCCTCAGTTACAAATGCCTATTTCAAGGTTTATATTATTTTTTGTTATTTTCCATTTTTGTCTTTGTTTTATTTTGAGTTTTAATTCATTAGCAATATTGCAACATCTTTGGTGACATAATAATATCCACTATCTTATTTTGTGCTTGCTTTAGAAAATATGAAAATGCCAAGGATCCCAAGAGCATGTCAGATGGAACATTTAGAAATAACATGTTTCCAGATATTTTCAAATGCATTAATTGGGCTTTACCCTCTTTTATTTTACAATAATGCAAATATTTTGTGCTACTTACAGTAGTGTTGATATTCTTGCTCCATACTTGAGGTGCTAAGCCAACATGCCCACCCTCAGAGTGTCAGAATCCCTTCACTACCATTCACACTATTAACTAACCAAAAGACACTTTCCTAACTCATGTTTTTCCTCCTGACACAAATTTATTTTCTGCTAAGTCTAGTGCCGCAAACAGTATATACCTTGACACTGTTTACTGGGTAGGGTGGCCAGCAGAAAGTAATCTGGGAGTGCGAAGAAAGGAAGGTTCCCTCAATTTTCTGTCTGTTGGATCTATTGTTAAAACCAATTTATAAAAAGAATCAGAATTATAAGAGATGACCCATTAAGTTGAAAGAGTCTATTATTTTTATTTTTCTGAATGAAGGAATAAGTTTTATATGAGCTGAAGATCATGTTTCTCTGTGTTTAAAATAAGAAAAACATTTAACCAAAGCTCTAGGTGTAGGGATGTACTGATAGCCGAAAATCTTGGGAAACTGCTAGATGTAGAAGGAGACAGGACGCAGAATAAAATAGTCTAGCCTGCAAAATCAAAAAAACAAAACTAATGTCCTTTCCTCCAAGTCTGCCTCTCTTTTATATCTTTCTATCTCTTTCTATATCAACTTTATTTGCATATGGTAAATCTCTTCTTTTTAAATCCTACCATTTGAGTTTGATAAAGGCATGTGCATATGGAACTAGTCATAACCAAGGAAGAAAATATCCAATCACTTTGAAATGATCTCTCATTTCCGCTTTCACTAAATCTCTACTTTCTCACCCCCATGTAACTGCAAATTTGATTTCTGTCATTAGAGATTAATTCTACCTTGATTAGGATTTAATAGAAGTAGAATCATAGAGTATGAACTCTTGTTCAACATCATTACTTTGAGATTTATCTATGTTAAGTCTATCAATAGTTCATTACCACTCACTGTTTTGTTGTGGCTCATGGTATGCCTATCATAAGAAGAACTTCTATAATTGTCCTTCCACCCAATTCCACAACCTATGCTGGGTCCCTTAAAATTTATGGCTATTTATGTAAATAGAAGTTTCATGAAACCTGGTCAAAGATCCAATATTTTTAATTTCTCATATCTTCCTGGTGTGCCATTCCTTAGTAAATAAAGTATTCTATTAAAGGATTATATAAAAATTTTTGTTCTCAAGGCCAGAGCAATAATACAATTGTAAAGCCTTTGGGTTGCATGCAGCCAATCCAGATTCAATCTCCAACATTCCTGAGCACTGCCAGGAGTGATTCCTGAGTGCAGAGCCTGGAGTAACCCCTGAATATTGTTGTGTGTGATTCAAAAAAAAAAAAAAAAGGTGAACATCAACACCAAGTTTTAACTCACCATTCTATCATTATTTAGTGTAAAACAAAGAATAGACATTAGCTCTTTTTTTAATGCAGAGAAATTTGGTGATATTTTGCTCTGTGCCTAGGGCTGGGTTTGCAATACGTATGTGGTAGAAAAAAAGAGACAGAAGTGTCTGGACTCTCAAATTCTTGTTGTCAATGTTCATATCCTGATTTGAGTCTAGATTTTATTATTAGTTTCCTGAAATCTGTTTTAAGTGCACATTTGAAAAATAGAAGAAAAAATAAAGGAAAGCAGAAAAGCCTCCATAAACCCATCTTCCTGAAATAAGCATAGCACATTTCTTTCCAGATGATGCAGATGCAGCTGTTTCAAATAAAATTAGATTCCCAGGGTAGCTTTGTGTCCTGCCTTTTTACACCTCACTATATATTGCCAGCATTTTCATTGACATGAAATATTATTTGCGACATTATTTTTAATGGCCATATAAATCTTACCTTGTATAACACATGTGTTCAACCACTTCCCATTTATGATTCCTTGCTTCTGGTAGAAAC
This sequence comes from Suncus etruscus, assembly GCF_024139225.1. Classification (NCBI taxonomy): domain Eukaryota; kingdom Metazoa; phylum Chordata; class Mammalia; order Eulipotyphla; family Soricidae; genus Suncus; species Suncus etruscus. Next base: position 18,555,224 of record NC_064863.1, on the reverse strand, counting down.
CTAAGTTTTTCAGAAAGAAAACCAAGTTTCAATTCACTTGTTGGTGATTATAATGGTGTTCTTTGACATTTGGTGCCAGCCTAGTTCCTAAATAGAATTTCCAATCAAGGAATTTAACAATTGAGAGAAAGGTGCCTTGACAGCTAATTCAGGTATTTGGGGAATATTCACTGGGTCTAACAAGGAAAATAATGGGGTTCTGAGTCTCCACCTCCAGGTAACTTCTAAAACCTGCCCTGCTAAGGTTCAATTAAGATGAGAAAGATGGGGTAACTTCATAGCAAGACCTAATTCCTGCAATAACAAATGTCAAATGTTGCCATTTTAGCTGTTCTGACTGACTGCCTTGTTATTTCTAAGGGTTTGAAAGGTGGTATTTGTGATGGCAGTATCACTGACTTTTCAAAGTAATTAACTTCGCATCCAAAAATAAACTTAATTGTTTAACCACAGGTGTATTAGGCACCATGGGAGGGACATACCACATTTCTTTGGAAATAAACCTGACTCTTTCAGTCTCCTGATTTATTTCTCCAGGAAGCATGTTATTGTCTTGTAAAATGGCCCACCCTTCCCATTATCTCCTAAGTAGCAGTTACGCTGGGGAGAAAACAGTTATATTGATATATGAAGTTGGAGGCAGATGCCAAGCTAATTGATCTGAGTAGGTTAAATGGGAGAAAATACTTCCAAGAATCAATAGAGTTGCTAATTCCACTAATTGTTGGATAGTGTTTCTTTTTTAAGTGAGTGATTTTCCCAATTACTGTTTATCATGTTGATTTTTTTGCCCCAAGTTTATCAATTTTAACTTGACTAAACCTCCTATGATATTGACTGCCCATGTATCTTGGTTCCCAAGTTTTGACCAATAGATTGACAGGTAGTTTTCATAGTTCTTGTGGTGCAAAAATAAATTTTTTTAAATCAAGATGATTCTAGAAGAGAACGTTTTCTGCCAATAATATCTAGAAAATAAAGCAAAACTCGTCATCTTACTAGAGTAGCTGGACTATGAAACAGAAGTTGAAGCATATTTAAATTTCTAAGCGAGGCAACTGGTACACTAAAGATGTTGCTCATCTTTTTTACATGGAAAGAGAAATACATATAGACAATAAATTCATTTATGATGTATTATATATGTTGGAAGAAAAGGTGTTAGTTATGACCTAAGATTGGTAGTTCACATCAGGGTCAAAGATGGATTAATAGGCAGAACTTGATAGCTGAATAATGGAAACCCTTCTATAAAAATTTTCTATGAAATAATTTCAAAATATGAATAAATAGACACAAAGGTACTGGGAAATGGGGAAAGTGAGGTGATAAGAAAAAATTCTATAATATAAAGAGTAAAACAGAGCAATAATTTTCTCTACTCACCCCATTCTAAACAACAGACCAAGCGACAGATGGTTGAATAATAGAGAAGCTTACAAACATTGAGACACGCAAAGGACAAAATAAAATATACTCTCTTGATATGCATATTTTCTTGGAATAATACTTGAAAAGTTATCCTTACTAACCCCAACCCCCAAACCTGTTTGCTAATGCCTACAGTTCTTTTAATATGGGACTAAGCCATTCACTCCAAAATGATAGATGCTCTAGGGACAATTTTGCACATTAACTTCGGGTTCTGCTTGAGTGATTTTGACCTAAATTAGAACAAAGGTTTAAATGTCTGATATTACAAGAGAACAAAAATCTGAGTGCTGAACTAGATGATGCTCTGTCAATATGAGCTCTAAAAATGATGACCAGAGGTATCAGCGACAACTATTTTATACCATAACTATCACCCGCTGTGTTCCCTGCTGCCCACTCTCTTTCCCTGGCCTCCTTCTTTCTTCCTGTGCAATGTTCCATGGTGATACAGATATTTTTTGTTGCTAAAATCAGCAATAGAATTGGAATTTCAAAGGATCGCTGTCACATTTTGGCTCGGATCTTTGGCAAATGTCTGCTAAAGTTTTCTCTGTGATGACAGCATAGTATTAACAAACTTGAACTATCAGCTTAGAGAGGATATCATTACAAGAACTTTTCTAGGTAAATTGGAATTTAGAGATTTGAAGAATCTATGTGAACATGAGGGCACCAATATGTCTTTCCCAGACGTCCTTGTTCTTTTTCTTCCTCCTCACCACCATCCCTTCAAGAACTACACTTGAGTTATTGTACTGAGACCCAAAATAATTCACTTCATGAGATCTACCTGCTCATATATAAACTGAAGATATCAAACTTTGTCCTGCCCACCTTGTAAAGTAAGGAGACATAAATGTGGGTTTAAAAAATGAAACAAGATACATAGAAAGGGCATTAGAAAAATAATCAAATAGTAAATAATCAGAAGTGACTCTAAGCTCCCACAGAGCAATTCAAGAAACACGCTTCATTATTGATATTCAAATACCTTACTTATTCTGAAGAAGTAGGGCAAAATAGATAGAAATTATAAATGACAAGATAACTGGCAATACAAGCAGAGTCAGTGCTATGATTTCACTGGACACCTGTTCCTCCTGAGCTACTTTGTAGTAAAACTGTGGAGGAGACACTTCAGGTGGGCTTTAAAGTACAGACAAGCTTTATCTAGTTATTGAAGATGAGAAACTACAATCAAAATAAGGGTCGATGGTCATTGGAAAATGTATCAAGGACTTAAAATGCACTCACACAGGATTGTCTGGTACACCTTCATATGCATTATGCAATATTCTCTATATATTTCCAAAGCATAAGAGGAAATAATGAAATTCTCAAAAGTATATCTAATAGGTAAAGTATAATGCAAAGAGATTGTGTGTCTAAATGGCACAGCACATCATAACAGTGCAGGGCTCAAGAGGCTCTGTGACTGAATGTAAAACTCTTGCTCTGCACCACATGGAAACTGAAAGTCTATATAGACTCTATATAATCTGAAAAACCATAGTCTTCTATTCACTTGACTGATATCATTGAGCCCTCAGAGCATACTTAGTCCTAACATCTTAAGTCCCAGAAGAGCCTTGATTTCCTACAAATACACTGCAGTTGGTTGTCATTATTTGAAGATTCTATATTTGTAAAGTGGTTTGCGTATTGAAATGAATAGACCCAGGTCAATACATGTGACATATTCATATAGAATGTGAAACAAACGTGAATGTAGAATGTGAAATCATGAAAATACATGCACAGTAAAAAAAATCTGAGTTGGCCAGCTGAAATCTGGCTGTACTCTATCTTCCTGATTTACTTTTCATCTATAAACAAAAGCCACTTTGCATCATTTTTGTGACCCAAGTTTCACTTTACTTTTGGTGACTTTACTCTTTAAAAACTCTTTAAAGCGGCTGCCTGAATTTAATGCAATGTTTTGTCTGATATTTCTAAACCCTTGAACAATAAAAAGTGAGGGTTTATGTACATTAGTTAAATTTTATTCAGATATGAAGTTTTAATGTCAGGAGTTAAATGTAAATGGTTCAACTATGTATTCAAAACAGATTCTTAAAGATACATAAAACAATTATGATCAATTGGTTGGCTTATCATGTAATGCCAAGTTCACTAGAATCAAGTCAGGGTTTCCAGCAACTAAAGAACATTAATGAATACTAACTGTGCTTCCTTGAAGAAAATGTATGATACTATCACTCATATGTAATCTCACATATCAAAAATAAATGTATTGTATTTTCTTCCTCTTCTTGGTGATGAATGCAAAGTGGAGAATGGAAGAGATTTAGAAAGACAAGCATGGACCATAGCAAGATCACTTAGAAGATAGTGTCAACTGACCAGCCCCAGACATCAGGTGTTCAAGGTTTTGTTATAAGAGACTAAAAGTGAGTGACTAATGTGCACTGATTTCAACTGATAATCCTGTTGTCTCTACAGTCAAGCCACTATGCACATGTATGCTACATAGCTACATAATAGCCAACAGATATTGCTCAATGGGAATATCCCTGTCTAAGAAGCAGGTTTAACTCTCCAGTTAGGTTTGGAGAAATCTGCAGTGTCCTCCTCTATGTCTTCAGTGCACTTGTCCCACCTAAGACCATGCTTCTAAACCTCTTTACAAAAAACTCAGAACACTGAAAGTTCTTTGAATTTTTTATGTTCTATTACAAAACTCAGAGACGCAGATGTCTGTGGGGTTACTCTCGATATGTGTCTGCACACATTAGCACAACAGAAAACTCATATAAAATTCTTTTACAATGATAAAACTTAAACATGAACCAATTTTGTCACTGTGTATCTCACAATGATTCAATTAAAGAATTTATTTATAAATTTTTAAACAGAAAAAAACTATAAGAAGAAATAAAAAGAATGATGGTCAAGTTTTATGGCACATGGCAAATAATTCACTTTTCTATGCACTTTATTTGGTTGTCTTTTTTATCTGCAGATCAGAGTATGATTCTTTATTTTTCTATATTTTAAATTCATTTTATTGATCAACAGATAAATGGCTAAAGAAACAGTGGTACATATGCACAATGGAATATTATGCAGCCGTCAGGAGAGATGAAATCATGAAATTCTCCTATACGTGGAATCTATTATTCAGAATGAAATAAGTCAAAGGGAGAGAAAGACACAGAATAGTCTCACTAATCTATGGGTGTTAAGAAAAATAAAATAGATTATTGAAATAATTCCCAGAGATGAGGGCCAGAAAGACCGGCTCACCATATGAATCTCACCATAAAGAGTGGTAAGTGCAGTTAGAGAAATAACTGCACTGAGGACTATCACAACAATGTCAATATGTGAGAGAAGTAGAAAGCCTGTCTCGATGATAGGCAGGAGAGGGTGGGGAGGGAAATTAGGGCATTGGTATGGGAATGTTGCACTGGTAAAGAGGATGTTCTTTTTATGACTGAAACTCAACTACAACCATATTTGTAAACAAGGTGTTTAAATAAAGATATTTAAAAGATAAAATAAAATGTATTTTACTGAAACCATTGTGATCTATAAAGTCCTTTATAGTTGAGTTTCAGACATAAAATGAATCAGGACCAGTCCCACCACCAGTGTCAACCTACCTCTATCAATGTTCCCAGAATGTATCCCATACCACCATCGTTTACCTTCCAGTCTGCCAGTACAACAGGCCTATTTAAATTTAGAAGGTTAGAAGTTTGGTCTCGGAGGGACTTCAGAGCATAAAAACCGGCTAACCTTTGCAAAAGCCGGCTCCCTGTGTGTGACACCAGGCGGGGAAAATCCGCGAAAGTACACCGGCCCAGTGGGGCTCAGCTGTGAAAGACTGTGAGTGTGACCTGTCTATGTCTGTCTGCTGTCCTCTTGCATGAAACTCTTGCGAGTGGGGCAAAAATAGCCTCCAGAAACCTCGCTCGCCCAGACGCCATTTTCAGGGAGGGACTTCAGAGCATAAAAACCGGCTAACCTTAGCAAAAGCTGGCTCCCTGTGTGTGACACCAGGCGGGGAAAATCCGCAAAAGTACACCGGCCCAGTGGGGCTCAGCTGTGAAAGACTGTGAGTGTGACCTGTCTATGTCTGTCTGCTGTCCTCTTGCGTGAAACTCTTGCGAGTGGGGCAAAAATAGCCTCCAGAAACCTCGCTCGCCCAGACGCCATTTTCAGGGAGGGACTTCAGAGCATAAAAACCGGCTAACCTTTGCAAAAGCTGGCTCCCTGTGTGTGACACCAGGCGGGGAAAATCCGCAAAAGTACACCGGCCCAGTGGGGCTCAGCTGTGAAAGACTGTGAGTGTGACCTGTCTATGTCTGTCTACTGTCCTCTTGCGTGAAACTCTTGCGAGTGGGGCAAAAATAGCCTCCAGAAACCTCGCTCGCCCAGACGCCATTTTCAGGGAGGGACTTCAGAGCATAAAAACCGGCTAACCTTTGCAAAAGCTGGCTCCCTGTGTGTGACACCAGGCGGGGAAAATCCGCAAAAGTACACCAGCCCAGTGGGGCTCAGCTGTGAAAGACTGTGAGTGTGACCTGTCTATGTCTGTCTACTGTCCTCTTGCGTGAAACTCTTGCGAGTGGGGCAAAAATAGCCTCCAGAAACCTCGCACGCCCAGACGCCATTTTCAGGGAGGGACTTCAGAGCATAAAAACCGGCTAACCTTTGCAAAAGCTGGCTCCCTGTGTGTGACACCAGGCGGGGAAAATCCGCAAAAGTACACCGGCCCAGTGGGGCTCAGCTGTGAAAGACTGTGAGTGTGACCTGTCTATGTCTGTCTACTGTCCTCTTGCGTGAAACTCTTGCGAGTGGGGCAAAAATAGCCTCCAGAAACCTCGCTCGCCCAGACGCCATTTTCAGGGAGGGACTTCAGAGCATAAAAACCGGCTAACCTTTGCAAAAGCTGGCTCCCTGTGTGTGACACCAGGCGGGGAAAATCCGCAAAAGTACACCGGCCCAGTGGGGCTCAGCTGTGAAAGACTGTGAGTGTGACCTGTCTATGTCTGTCTACTGTCCTCTTGCGTGAAACTCTTGCGAGTGGGGCAAAAAGAGGCTCAGAGGAGCACGGCCGCTCCGCTTCGCTACGCGGCCGTGCACTCTTTCTAAGGAAAGAACTCCATTGCAACAAGAAGGAAAAATCACACTAAGAACGGCGCTATATCACAGAAGCAAACATTTCTCTCTGGACTGTCTTCGCTGTTGCATGCTCGGGCCTAAGATTTGTCCCAGTGTGAGGCTTCATCCACGGAGGACTCCCCTCCCTTAGAGGCAAGTCAGCCCATCCAGAAAGGGAGGAGCCAGAGGAGTGTGCTGCCTACATCATATAGACAATGAATACCACTACAACACGTAGAAAAACCCACAATACAAGTGTGACAATGGGGAAACAACGCAGGCCAGCATCAGACATAGAGAATGAAGATGACAATTCTGAGGACCAGATAATGACTGAACAACTAATCAACCTCTCAGATAAGGACTTTAGACTAGCAATATGGAAGGTGCTCAACAGACTCCAAGAAACCATGGATCGAGTTGAACAGAACACTAATAAGAACCAAGAAAATATGAAGGCAGAAATGACAAAACTCCAAACTGAAATAACATGTCAACTAACAGGACTGAAAAAGTCAGTAAACGAAGTGAATGACAAAATGGATAAGCTCTGGGACAGGGTATCAGAAGCTGAGAATAGACTTGGTGCTGTGGAAGATGAGATACATAACAATTCCATACAGCAGGAGAGATTGGACAAAAAACTTAAAGCAAATGAGCAGACAATGGAAAAATTAGTCAAAGAATGGGAACAGACGAAAATAGAAGTCTATGATAAGATCAACAGAAACAACTTAAGAATCATTGGAGTCCCAGAGACCCAGGAAGAAAATTTCCAGGAAGAATCAATGGTCAAGAACATCATTAAAGAGAAACTTCCAGAGCTAAAGAATATATGTGATCAAATCCTGCATGCCCGAAGAGTACCAACCAAAAGAGACCCCAGAAAAACCACCCCAAGACACATCCTAGTCACAATGACAAATCCCACAGATAGAGACAGAATTCTGAAAACAGCAAGATCAAAAGGGGAAATCACGTTCAAGCAAGCTTCCCTGAGATTTACAGCAGACCTGTCACCAGCAACGCTCAATGCCAGAAAGCAGTGGTGGGATATTGTGACAAGACTGAATGAAATGAATGCTTCACCCAGAATACTATACCCAGCAAAACTCACTTTCCGGTTTGATGGAAGAATACATGGTTTCACAGACAAAAAACAGCTCAGAAACTTCACAGACACAAAACCAGTCTTAAGAGAAAAACTGAAAGACCTAATCTAAGACAAGACTACCCAAAAGACACACCAAATTTTGAAATAAAGATGGCGTTAAATCCCAGGACAATTCTTTCTCTCAACGTCAATGGACTAAATGCACCAGTTAAGAGACACAGAGTGGCTAAATGGATCAAAAAACTCAATCCAACCTTCTGCTGCCTACAAGAAACGCACCTGAATAGTCAGAACAAACATAGACTCAAAATAAAAGGCTAGAGAAAAGTTATCCAAGCAAACAACACCCAAAAAAAGCTGGAGTGGCCATACTAATATCAGATAATGCAAACTTTATACTCAGGAAGGTTGTAAGGGACAAAGATGGACATTTTATATTAATCAAGGGGTACGTACAGCAGGAAGAATTCACTCTCCTAAACATATATGCACCGAATGAGGGGCCAGCAAAATATTTAAAACAGCTATTGACAAATCTGAAAAACAATATCAATACAACACAATAATTGTGGGGGACCTTAACACGGCTTTGTCAACACTGGACAGGTCAACCAGACTGAAACCCAACAAGAATATACTAGACCTGAGGAGAGAAATGGAAGAAAGAGGCCTAGTAAATATATATAGGACACTCCATCCCCAGAAACCTGGATACACATTCTTCTCCAATGTACATGGGACATTCTCCAGGATAGACTACATGCTGGCACATAAAACATACCTCCATAAGATCAAGAGGATAGAAATTTTGCAGACTACCTTCGCTGACCACAAGGCTCTGAAATTATTTGTGAACTCCAAAGGGACTCAGAAGAAACACTTTAACACCTGGAAGTTAAACAGCCTCATGCTCAATAACCAGTGGGTCCGAGATGAAATCAAGGAGGAAATAAAAAGGTTCCTGGAAACAAATGACAATAAAGACACAAACTCTCAGAACTTATGGGACACAGCAAAAGCAGTACTGAGAGGAAAATTTATAGCTTTGCAAGCACACATCAGGAAGGAAGAAGGAGCTTACCTGAGTAGCTTAATGACACAGCTAATAGAACTAGAAAATGCTCAACAAAAGGACCCAAGAATAGGAAGACAGAAGGAAATAACAAAGCTGAGAGCAGAAATCAACGAAGTGGAAACTCAAAAAACAATCCGAAAGATCAACGAAAGCAGAAGTTGGTTCTTTGAAAAAATAAACAAGATTGATAGACCACTGGCAAACCTAACAAAGAAAGAGAGAGAGAGAAACTTGATAACTCGTATCAGGAATGAAAAAGGAGAGATCACTACTGATATGACAGAGATTCAAAGGGTAATCAGAAACTACTTTGAAAAACTCTACGCCACTAAAAATGAGAACCTGGAAGAAATGGATAAATTCTTGGACTCTTATAATCTTCCACGGTTGAAGGAAGAGGATGTAGCATATCTAAACACCCCCATCACCATTGATGAAATTAAAACAGTAATCAAATGTCTGCCGAAAAACAAAAGCCCAGGTCCAGATGGATTCACTAATGAATTCTATCAAACTTTCCAAGAGGAACTACTGCCAATCTTGGCAAGACTCTTTCATGAAATTGAACAAACAGAAACACTTCCAAATAGCTTTTATGAAGCCAACATCACCTTGATACCTAAACCAGACAGAGACGCTACCAAAAAAGAAAATTACAGACCAATATCACTGATGAATGCAGATGCAAAGATCCTCAACAAAATCCTGGCAAATAGGATTCAATGCCTCGTTAAGAAGATCATCCACTACGATCAAGTAGGTTTCATCCCAGGAATGCAAGGCAGGTTTAACATCCGTAAATCTATCAACATAATACACAACATCAATAACAAGAAAAATAAAAACCACATGATCATATCAATAGATGCAGAGAAAGCATTTGATAAGGTCCAACACCCATTCTTGATCAAAACTCTCAGCAAGATGGGAATGGAGGGAACCTTTCTCAATATAGTGAAGGCCATCTACCACAAGCCAGTGGCAAATATTATCCTCAATGGAGAAAAACTGAAAGCCTTCCCTCTAAATTCTGGCACAAGACAAGGCTGTCCTCTCTCACCACTCCTATTCAACATAGCACTGGAAGTACTTGCTATAGCGATTAGGCAAGAAAAGGATATCAAGGGAATCCAGATAGGAAAGGAAGAAGTCAAGCTCTCACTGTTTGCAGATGACATGATACTCTACTTAGAAAACCCTAAAGACTCTATCAAAAAGCTTCTAGAAACAATAGACTCATATAGCAAGGTGGCAGGCTACAAAATTAACACACAAAAATCAATGGCCTTTCTATATACCAATAGTAATAAGGATGAAATGGACATTAAGAAAACAACCCCATTCACAATAGTACCACACAAACTCAAATATCTTGGAATCAACTTGACTAAATATGTGAAGGACCTATACAAAGAAAACTATAAAACTCTGCTCCAAGAAATAAGAGAGGACACACGGAAATGGAAACACATACCCTGCTCATGGATTGGCAGGATTAACATCATCAAAATGTCAATACTCCCCAAGGCATTATACAGATTTAATGCCATCCCTCTAAAGATACCCATGACATTCTTCAAAGAAGTGGATCAGACACTTTTGAAATTCATTTGGAACAATAAACACCCTCGAATAGCTAAAGCAATCATTGGGAAAAAGAATATGGGAGGAATTACTTTTCCCAACTTTAAACTGTACTACAAAGCAACAATTATCAAAACAGCATGGTATTGGAATAAGGATAGGTCCTCAGATCAGTGGAATAGGCTTGAATACTCAGAAAATGTTCCCCAGAGATACAACCATCTAATTTTTGATAAAGGAGCAGGAAATCCTAAATGGAGCAGGGAAAGCCTCTTCAACAAGTGGTGTTGGCACAATTGGATAGCCACTTGCAAAAAATTAAACTTAGACCCCCAGCTAACATCATGTACAAAGGTAAAATCCAAATGGATTAAAGACCTCGATATCAGCCCCAAAACCATAAGATATATAGAACAGCACATAGGCAAAACACTCCAGGACATTACAGGCATCTTCAAGGAGGAAACTGCACTCTCCAAGCAAGTGAAAGCAGAGATTAACAGATGGGAATATATTAAGTTGAGAAGCTTCTGCACCTCAAAGGAAATAGTGCCCAGGATACAAGAGCCACCCACTGAGTGGGAGAAACTATTCACCCAATACCCATCAGATAAGGGGCTAATCTCCAAAATATACAAGGCACTGACAGAACTTTACAAGAAAAAAACATCTAACCCCATCAAAAAATGGGGAGAAGAAATGAACAGACACTTTGACAAAGAAGAAATACGCATGGCCAAAAGACACATGAAAAAATGTTCCACATCACTAATCATCAGGGAGATGCAAATCAAAACAACGATGAGATACCACCTCACACCCCAGAGAATGGCACACATCACAAAGAATGAGAATCAGCAGTGTTGGCGGGGATGTGGAGAGAAAGGAACTCTTATCCACTGCTGGTGGGAATGCTGTCTAGTTCAACCTTTATGGAAAGCGATATGGAGATTCCTCCAAAAACTGGAAATCGAGCTCCCATACGATCCAGCTATACCACTCCTAGGAATATACCCTAGGAACACAAAAATACAATACAAAAACCCCTTCCTTACACCTATATTCATTGCAGCTCTATTTACCATAGCAAGACTCTGGAAACAACCAAGATGCCCTTCAACAGACGAATGGCTAAAGAAACTGTGGTACATATACACAATGGAATATTATGCAGCTGTCAGGAGAGATGAAGTCATGAAATTTTCCTATACATGGATGTACATGGAATCTATTATGCTGAGTGAAATAAGTCAGAGAGAGAGAGAAAAACGCAGAATGGTCTCACTCATCTATGGGTTTTAAGAAAAATGAAAGACACCCTTGTAATAATAATTTTCAGACACAAAAGAGAAAAGAGCTGGAAGTTCCAGCTCACCTCAGGAAGCTCACCACAAAGAGTGATGAGTTTAGTTAGAGAAATAACTACATTTTGAACTGTCCTAATATTGAGAATGTATGAGGGAAATGTAGAGCCTGTTTAGGGTACAGGCGGGGGTTGGGGGGGGAGGAGGGAGATTTGGGACTTGGGTGATGGGAATGTTGCACTGGTGATGGGTGGTGTTCCTTTTATGACTGAAACCCAAACACAATCATGTATGTAATCAAGGTGTTTAAATAAAAAAAAAATTAAAAAAAAAAAAAAAGAAGTTTGGTCTCTTGACTCCATTGTTATTGCCTTTGGTTTGGATATTTAGTTCTGCCCTTTTATTTAATCTCCAACATTGCACCTAAAACGGATTGGCCCCAATCCCCATTCTTTCATATTTATGTTTCTCCTCTCCATGCAGTTTCTTTTCTTCTCATTATACGCCATGGCTAAGGGTCTTCAAGACAAAGGAGTAGGCATCTTAATGTTATCTGTCCACTTCACAGGTAGAGAACTAAAACTTAATAGAAAAAATGATTATTTTCTCTAAGCACAGTCAATCTGAAAGCAAAATTAAAATTTAATATAATATATGATAGAAAACAAAGTATCCAAACTGACCTTGAGTGAATCTACTTAAGATTTTCTCTCTCTCCCCTTCAATAAGCTTGGCATTCTCTGAACTCAAAGAATGACTCTCCAAAATGCTCCTCCAAATCAAATTCTCTTTGTGAAATGCAGTATATCACCATTCCCCTTTTTATTAAAACAAGTCTTCACTGGGCTTCTAGACTTCCATATTTTAAGACTCCAATTTTTGAAAAAGACAAAAATATTCATAACTGAGTTTGCCAACAAAAATCTTGGTACTATTTTTTATGATTTCTTACTGGATTTTATTTTTAATTAATATATTTATTTAAGCGTTATAATTACAAACATGTGCGTAGTTGGGTTTCGGTAATATAAAAATTACTCCCCTCTTCACCAGAGCAACCTTCTCAACATTAATGCCTCATCTTTTCCCCTACCCCCTGCCTATTATCCAGGCAGTCATTCTATTTCTCTTACTCACTACCAATATCATAATAATTGTGTACTTACTTCTCTAACTGTCCTTACTAACCTTTGTGGTAAGTTTCATATCATGGACTGCTCCTTTCAAACCTCATCTCTATTGTTCCTGGGTATTATTACTATACTGTCTTTTATTTTCCTTAAATCCCACAGATGAGTGAGACTATTTTGTGTCTAAATCTAGCCCTCTGTCTCATTTTACTCAGCACAATAGTTTCCATGTCCATCACATATAGAAAAAATTTCATGACTTCATTTTTCCTGATAGATGCATAGTATTCCATAGTGCATATATATAGATATAGATATATATCTATGTATATATATCTATATATATGTATATATATATCTATGTATATATACACACACACAACACAGTTTCTTAGAAAAAAATAAGATGGGAGATCTTGGCACTAATCAAGGTAAACAATAAGTGTCAGCATTGTCACAGATGACCTTAATGTCTCATATGTGGGAGAAGAGTAATATAAAAGCAAAAAAAAAGTGGTAATGGTTAAAGAAAAATGGAAGAATTAAGAAAAAATACAAGGAAAGAAAAGTATAGAACACATAAGGAAAGAAGACAAGTAAAGAAAAGAAGATCAGAACAGATAAGAAAGAAAACAAAAAAGAAGAAAAAGGTCAGAAAAATAGTACATCAACTAAGTAACTTGCCCAGCTCGATGTGACCCAATTTTCTCTCTACAAAAAAGTAAATGAAACTGGAGGGAGGAAAAGAAGATGGTATAAAAAGAAATATAAATGCATGCACATTTTTTATGTGCCTGGGCCTGATAGAGTCGAACCAATAATGACAAAGTGTCTATAATTGTGCATGCCCCATGAGATTAGCGATTCCACATGGGCTGGCCCAAGCTCAAGGCTAGTAATTAGAAAACAAGAGCTCTAACCCAGTCTTCATTACTAATTAGTCAGGAAATCTTGAGCGATGCAACCGGCTTCCAATCAATGCACCTCACTTATTCTCTAACTTTGCTGCTTTGTGACCCTAGCTAACCAACACAACAAATGATTGGAAGAAGAAAATGAGATTGGATGGTGTAAAAATATTGTTTGGTTGGCTGGAGTGGGAGAAGACAGACATCAGGGAAAATATACTATTGCACTTTGGTGGGGAAGTATCTCATAGCCATCAGGCTCTGGTTTGCTTTTGGAGAGTCAGACCGGAGTAAGGCACAGTCCCCATCTTCCAAGAATCTACAGATCAGAGATGTGGATAAGGTAACTTGACAAATATGTTTTAAAACATTTCAAAATTAAAAAAAACATATTGAGAATAGTGCATTCTATGTAGAAGAAATGACTGACTCATTCATAAGAGAGTCAGGGGAAATGCATGGAATAATACACTGCAGTCAGTGTATTAAATAAACTAAAAATAAATAAATAAACTAAAAGAAAAATAAGAGCAAGCAAAAGTGCTTTTTTTATTATTTATTTTGGGGCCACACCCAAAGGTGCTCAAGGGCAATGCTATGGACTGATATCAGGACTCCTGCAGAATACAAAATATAGCCCTACAAAATGTCCAAATTTAAATATTCACGATCAAAGTAATCATGTATTTGATAATCTTTCTTTTTTCTTTCCCTTAAATTTTAACCAGGTCCTAAAGGACACTTAAGATTTGGATTCAATCATGAGCTACGAAACCTTGATTTGCCCAGAAACAATGGACCATTCCAGCCTCATCCCCTGAGTAGAACAGACAAGCCAATTTTGCCTTTTAAAAAGCAACAGGTAGAGGCCTAACAAAGGTCATAGATTATGAAGCTGCAGATGGAAATTCAGTTCCAGCAGTTACATCGACATAGTTATTACTGTTATTACAGCTAAACCTCCTCATTCCACTGACATTATTAAGCAAGACAAATGTGGCCCTGCAGCTTTATTTCATGGGGTAGATCACCTATTAAACCAAGAACAATATCATTGTCTTTCACAGCCCTTCCAAAATTACTTCCTGCCTCTAAGCGGATCCCTGGGCTTTTAATCCCTTTTCTATCCAAATAGGCACCATCTATCTCATACACTTGGTTGGGTGGTGTTTCTATTTTGCATATTCCAGAATATCCCTGCAGAATTCATTCAGGTAAGTGATGGGCAAGTGTTGTGATCATTTGTGAAATCACCAGCATGTTCCCTGGCAATCTCATCTAGCTGCTTACAGAGTCAATCAGCCCCAATAATTTTTCTTTCCTCTAACCAAACCTGCATGCTTCAGAATGCATTACTCAGATTAACCCCAGAATTGTTGAGTGCTACTGCCTAATGTAGAGGAAGAAGCCAGGTTTCAGATAGTGTAGATGATTTGACCAAAGTTACATGGCCAGGTACCAAAATCTAAAACCATATAAAAATATATTTAAGCTATTTATCTAGGGGAAAATAACTACTCATTTGTTTTATTGGTTAAGATGACTTTTGCACAGTAAGTATACTTATTTAGTTATACCTTTTTTACCTTAATTTATGTATTGATCAGATCATTCCCATACTCCATTGCTTGTGCCGTGGGTTTGCTTCAGTGTGCTAAATCTTCCTTCTTATCCAAGGGGGAGCAAATCTCCTGGAAGCATTGTTGAATCTGAAAATGGCAATCTGACTATTTTTTAAGCAACCCTGAGTAGTGAGTGTGATATAATTATAAATAAAATGCCATATATAAATAATTCTTTTCCAGCATTCTCAGTTTTGCGGGGGAGGTCTAGCTCAGATGCTGAAATCAATGAGGAGTTTAGGACAATCTGATGCTGAAAAGGGGTGGGGGGGGAGCTATCCTTTAGATATTGTGAAATTCCAAAGAGCAAAACCATCCAAGGAAGCTTGCCATATGGCTGGGGCTGTGGTATTTCTTTTATTGAATTGTCTTGTCTAATAAGACACATAAATGCGTTACTGTTGAGCAACCACAAAATAGCAGGACTTGATGTTCCAAGGTCATCAAGGTCGGGAGTCTGACCTCTGAGAACCTCTGGGGCCTGTGTTTCCCTTGGCCTCTCTCTCCTGGTCAAGCTGGTGACAGCAGACAAGTGTGACGAGTTAAGGCAGAGCTCTGTGGTCCCAGCGGCTCATCTGGTCTGTGGGCATCAGGACTGATCTCGGGCCAGACCTGAATCCCCAGCTCTTTGCCTTTTGGCGATCAGCCACCTGGAGTCTGTTCAAATGAACAAGCTGCCTTTTCTTCCTACATATTGGTTTCTCCTCCATTTGAAAACAAAACTCTTCCCCATCTGCTTGCTTCTGGGATCTCCATAATTGCATGGAGGATAATTGGCGGCAACTCAATCTGAGGAAAACCCTGTTGATTCGAAACACGGTCTCAATAAACGTTTGTGTTTCATGGCTTTTTGCTAAATGAAGCCAGTGTCCTAGCCAGCTCGTCTGAAAGAGGAGTGGAAATTAATGGCAGGCATATGAGGAGGAGGGAAAGCACGGCATGTGCCACTACCAGAATCCCTATTGTTTCTAAGAATCCCACATTGTTAGGGGATCTATAGATTTATCAGTACTGTGTTGAGCCCCCTTTAAAAAAATCTATAAGACATCAAAATAAATTATGTTAAATAGGGAGACAAAATCTATTGGAACTACCAACTCTAGACCTAGCTTCCTAATTCAAAGTAATAAAGTGTGCTTATGTATCTGAGTACTGTGGTCATGGATCTGAGTACTAAACTGTTCAACCACCATCAAAGAGAGAAAATTCCTTGCTGCAAATACTTAACTTTTGCTTTCTGAAATAATCATTGCCTATTGTGAAAGAAGTCACATAAGTTTGTCAGAGTTCTTTTTTTTTGTCTTTTGAAGACCCACACTCAATAGTACTCAAGGTTGGTGTCTGGTGGTGCTAGGGGGAACATATAGAGTACCTTGGATCAAACCAAAGTTGACTATATGCAAAGCAAATGTCCCACCTGCTGTACTATTGCTCTGGCCCCATTCAGAATAAATATACAAGCACCTTCATGCACAAGAACACATTTGCCATGCAGATGCCTGGGTTTAAATTCTATCTCTGACATTCACCATGTAACTTTGAAGATAAACTTTAATGAATATTTTTTAAGAGGGAGTCAAAGATTATCAAGCAGAAAAGATAGCTTAAGGTGTTGAGTACATGTTTTGCATGAAGGAAACTTGGGTTCAATTCCCAGAACCACATGATCCTCTAAGCACTAGACAAAGTGATGGCCTCCCAGCAAAATAGAGCAGGGAATAGTTCCTAAGCAATGCCAAATATAGTTCAAAAACTAGTTCTCTCTTAGTATTACTGTGAATGAGATCATTCATCTAACTAGTGTGTCAGTTAGTGGATATTAAGATCTGTGAAACTTGGCTTTTGTTACTTATTACAATTGATGTTCATACAACAAATCTTTACCAAGTAGTCTCTGTTTCTCCAGTACTCCTTTATGCTTTGAAAATATTGCCCAAAAAACTGTAGAAAAGATTTTAGTAAGCAGAAACCCTAGAGACCACAGGATACAGGAGATAAAAAGGAAACATTAATAACCAAAATTACTTGATTTCTACAATTTCTATAATGGTAATAAAATAAGTTTCATTTGGTAGAGAGAGACTATGGTGGGGACTAATACTATCAGTGGGATATTCATGAAGTCCTCTCTAAAGTCAAGAGGTCTGAGTTATGACTCTAAGGCCTACACAAGAAAGAGCTAATGAAAAGACTAGTTGTGTAAAGGGTTCTTATTATGTTCAAAAGGAAAAAATAGTGAGACTAGAGTATAGCAATAAACAATAGACAGAAAAGGAATGAAGTCAGAGGACTTGGCAGGGACTTGTAGTTTTGTAAGTATTGTTGAGTGCATAAGGAAAGAAAAGAGCATTATATGACTACTATGCATAAATTTTTAATGTTTGTACCGACTGCTTGGAGAACTCAGTTATGTTAATAGAACCAGACTTACAAGGGGCCAGTCTTTTTTCTTGTGAAGAGATAATGAGGAGTTGAATAAGATGGTGTGAGGTGGGCATCTTTGAAGACATAATTCTCAAGAGTATCATAGTTGATCATCATCAAAATGGATCTGATAAATTTCTTTTGTGGGGGAGAGGTCACACCTGACAGCACTCAGGGGTTACTCCTGGCTCTACACTCATAAATTGCTCCTGGCAGGCTCGGGGGACCATATGGAATGCCGGGATTTGAACCACCGTCCTTCTGGATGCAAGGCAAATCCTTACATCCATGCTATCTCTCCTGCCCCTTTTTTGGGGGGGATCTGATAAATTTCAAGTTTTATTTTCATCCTGAGATCACCTGTAAACTAACATACACATAGATAATGGTGAAGTTGGAAATGAGTTCCATTCAAGGACTGTCACAGTGAAAGGACACATAGGGCAGCCTCCGGAAGTAGAAAATACACTGGCTTGTAGTCAAAAGAGCCAATAGTGAATAGGACAGCAAGTTAGCAGCAAAGGTCCAAAAGCAACATAATGGAATAACTGATTGACAAAATTTAGTTAAGGAGGAGGAGGAAAGTTAGAATCATTGGGAAAGGAAGTGGGTGTATTGGTGATGAGTGAGATTTTGGAATAATGTGCATGAGAAACCAGTATTAATAGCATTTAAAATCACAAAACCTCAATTTAAAAAATGTAAAGGAATAAGTTGACTCTGCCATACACCTGCCATGTCATTTTGATGATGCACTGATCACCCATAAAACTGCCCACCTCTGAAACTCAGGAGTAGTGAACACATTTTGTAACAACAATATAAGCAGAAGTCCTTCTATAAGTTGTATGACTCCTTTAAAATGAAAAGACATATTTTCAAACATTGTGCTGGAACAGATGGTTTCTGGTTTTCTTGATGTTCTGTGCCCAACCACTAGATCAACTGAGCCATATCTTGTTTGCATTTCTAGATTTGTTTTCTAGAGTTATAATAACAAATTGCCACAAACTGTGTGGTGACAGACAACAGGAAAAAGTTCCATTTTGTTAAATTTTATATATTTTACTCAAAAAAGTTATCAATTTGAAAGTGGTTTCCAATTCTATCTAAATTTAAGGAATACAACATTCATACACCATTCAGACCCACTAGCAAAGTTCTAGTGTTCTTTCTTTATCAAATTGTCCCCATCTGTCCCTTCTTCCCTCCTACCTACCTCCCCCACTGGCAGTCTTCATAATTTTTCATAGAGACCAAGAGTTATTTTTGTTGTGATTGGTCAATTTTTTGGCTCTGATTTTTATGCAAATGAGAGTAACTATCCACTTTCTATCTTTGACTTTGTTGTATGGAGAATTCCTCAAATACTACTCAGGAGCCCAGGAATCTCACTTGTGAATCTCAGCCTATTGTGCCAAGAGTTCAATGAAATGACATGAAAAGGCAATACTGCTCAGGCCCTGTGGTGCTTATGGTGCCAAATATTACTTAGAACATCCTTGTGGTGATCAGCAAGCCTCCAGTACTGCTCAGGGTACAATTTGATGGTAAGGATAAAACCAGGGTCAGTGTATATCTTGAATGTGCCCTACTAGATGAATTCGCAACCTCTGTACTTTACTTTCTATTGAACTTAGCACAATAATAGCACTTTCATCTTTTTTCAAGAGGACATTGTTTTTTGTTGTTGTTGTTGCTGTTTATCTTTAAAAACAGCATTGTGGGGATTATATTTGGTGTTTCTTGAATAGAAAAGGAACAGAGTACCAAGTCTCAAAGCCAGAGTCTAAAACTTGCAACTTATATGCCCAAACCAATTGAGCTTGACCCTGTAATTTTGTCTTTGTATGTAGCTGGGTAGAACCGTGTTAAGTTTTTATGTCACGAATTCTTTCTCCAGCCATATATCAGTGGTGCTTAGGTTGACACCATGTCTTGGCTCTTGTGGGAAATGTTGCTGCAAAATTGGAGGTGCAAGTAATCTTTTGAATTAGTGTTTTCATCTTCTCTTACTAAGTAACTAGGAATGTAGTATCATGTTGTATTATTTTTAGCTATTAAAAGACTATCTAAACTTATTTCCAAAAAGACTATACTAACTTACATTCATATCATTGTTGCATACAAGTTCCTTTGTCTCAACACACACATTAGCACATGTTTCCAGTGGTTTTGATATATGTGATTCTCACATATAGGAGGAGATATGGCCTTCTGACTTTGATTTTTATTTCTCTAATAATAAATGAACTTGAACATTCTTTGTTTTGTTTTGTTTTGAGAGTACAGCCAGAAGTGCTCAGATCTGCACTCAGGAATCACTTCTGGTAAGCATGGGGACCATAACAGATGCAGGGGATTGAACCCAGTTAAACTGCATAGCAGGTAAATACCCTACCCACTGTACTATCACTTCAGCCTGGAATGTGAACATATTTTCAAGTTCCTGTATGTCTTCTTTGAAGAAGTCCTTGTTCAAATATACCCATGTTTTTATTAAATGTTATTAAATGCAACTGAAATGTATTTTCTCCTAGGTCTTGGAGCTTGAAATTCAAAATTGAGGTTATGGCTTGACCAAACTTTCATATGCAAATTTTATATGGATTAATTAAAATTAAGTTAAATTTTATATGCAGTTATTATAAAATTAGGAAAGAGTCCTTTGCCTCTTCAGAACACTGGTAGCCCTGGGTTTCTTGACTTACAAGAAAATTATACCAACCTGTTGATTAACATATTAATTATTGAGCCCTGGATGAAGGTGGATGATGGTGAGATTGAGGGATGGAGAGGCCTTTCTATGCAGGTCTGGGCCACATGCCAGCAATCCTCTCCAGCTGGTGAGTCTGAGGGTGACAGTGAAGAAATGATCCCAGGAAGTCAGGTTTCAGGAGACATGAAATTATATTATTTATGTATGTTATATTATATACATCACATATATTTTTTATAATAGGCCCTAGTAACCTAGGCTAACATTTTAAGCAGACCCTTTTCAGTTGCCCTGCATTCAAATCTGTCTCTTCTCCCTCCATCCTGCTTCTTGCTGCATCTCTCTTGGTGAATCCCCATCCTGCCCTTAAGGCAAATTTTTTGTTACCTACCAAAGATCCCTCCCAGAAATGAACTGGTCTTACCATCAGGTAAAATTAGTATTTAGACTTGGGAAGGGGTAACACCAACCTAGGATTCCTTCTTTATATGGCAATCATCCATCTGACTTCACATGGCCTTCTTCATTAAAGGTTTCTGTTCTTTCTCTTGTGAGGACACCAATCATATTATATTAAGGCTCTGTCTCTGATGACCTCATTTCAATGTTATTATGTATGTGAAGACCCTATTTGTCAAAAAGGCATAGAATTATGACTTCAACATATTCAAAAGAATGCAAGAAAAAGGAATTTGCCTAGTTAGGATTGACTCTTCTGGAATTTGCAAAATAGAAGAATAAAAATGCATTGTGAGTTTGTGAAGAGGTCCCAGAGGGCAAAACCAAGATTCAGGGAATAGAACCCCCTATATCTTGGGGGGGGGGGGTATATTGGGTGTGATAAGTTAAAATTACACTGGAGTCATCTGGTGTCAAATTGAAAGAACTAAGGAAAAGAGGAAGCAAAGAATAAATCAGCATGGTTAGGAGGAAAGCAAGAGAAAAACTAAAGCAATCTGAAAGCAAGGGTGACAGCTCCTACAGAGATAGATACTGGATACAGCATTTCATTTGCCAAGCAAAGACTAAATCACCCAGCAAGAAACAAAGAAAGTGCATTGAGGTAAGTCAGTTTCAAGTTCGGTAGGTCTTTAACGGAGCACAGGTAACAACAGCCTTAAAGAAATTAGACTGTATGTCACTCTGAAGTCTACATGTTGGCTGGTGGCTTAATCTAGCAGAAAATCATCACTTTAGGCAAATTAAAAATGATTAGGAGAAGATATTTCTTTTTTGTTAGTGTGTTTTAATAAATCTTTCATTTCATCACTAAATTCAATTATACTAAAAAGTTATAGTAAATAATAATCCCATTCTATTTTTTTCCTGGATTGGGGAGGCATGCTAATATTGAAATTTACTAGGTGAATTATAAAATAATGAAATGGGGCTTTATGGTATACCTTTTGAAAGAAATGGATTTGAAGGATGTCAAGTTTCACGTAGAATGGAAAAATCTAACTATTCTCTTTCTAAGAAATATCATAGTAGATTTCAGGAATCGAGGCAATAAAATAAATCCTTATCCTAGAGATGGTGAAATATGGACTTTGAATTCATTAAACGAAACTGACAGTGTCTCATAACATCAAATTCAGACATGTGAATTTCACTATATATAATTTCACCACATATGCCAAATCAAATCATATTAAAATACATATGTTAGCACTAGCACTGTACTAACCTCAAATATATATCAATGTGTTCATGGTATGTCTATATTTATATATTTACTCACTCCTCTCTTATACTAAACTGAAAGCTTTCTAAAAATCTAGGGATGTCTACCATCTCCATTCCCATAGATCACTGTATATTCAACATTCAAAGAATGAATGTACCTTACGTAAAGCTTCTTACTTCCACTCGCTGTATTTGAGATAAAATTCTTGGGGGAAATTGACATTCAAATGAAAACTTAAAAGGGAAAATAAAAGAACACTTTCAAAAGAGAAAATGTATACAAATGGAAAATCACATGAGAGCATTAATAAATGGCAAGTTTGAAGCTAAAACTACCAACAATAACTGGAGCCATATGATGACTACAAGCAAATTGATTCCAATCAGTCTTTGGGGATTTTCAGAATTGGTGGGCCTGTATAGAAATAAAAATATTCCAGGCATTTGGGTCAGAAACTATATTATATTAAACCTAGAGAATCTCTTGGTGGTGCTCAAGCAACCATATTAGATGCCAAGGATTAGATCCAGTCTGCCTGGTGCAAAGAAAGCTCCCTACCAGTTGTACTATCATTCTGGCCTCAAGATTCAAAAGTTTAAAGATTCTCAGAGAACCTGGCCAATAGTTTCTAGGTTCAACCTCCAAAAATATCTTCTGAATCAGGAGAGAGGCAAACCACTAACGTAATGAATGCATCTGAGTACACTGGAGTTATGTCAGAGTGTGAAGCCCTGTGGCATTGCCTGCAAATGCCTGGGAAGCTGATGACTGGCAATTTGGCACCTTCCAAAGAGTGCACAGCATTACTCATTAGAACCTAATGATACTCAAGAGCTTTATCTAGAAAATATTGAGGGGAAGAAAACTTTAATATTTGTTTTCAGCTTTCTTATCTTCCCCTACTTGAAGAAAACTGGTTAGTCAAGTAATCCCAACCAGAGTATGCAGAAAGCCTATGATGGTTTTAAGTGCAGCTGATAAATGTAATGATTTGAAATTTTTTACCTGAAATTTTATCCACCTGCATGATGAATAAATCAGTGCTAAATACAGAAAATCCAGCATACCTCCATAAAAAAGATTTATTTTACAAATGTGAATACTTACCAGCCATAATTTATTCATGAAAAAACATTTTAGTATATTTCGTGACTTGAAGTGTGTGTGTGTGTGTGTGTGTGTATGTGTTAACAAAACTGCTTTATGAATGATAATGGAACCTATCAAAATGGAACAATGAGATACTGATAAAGAGAAAGCATACCCTGCTCACGTCTGTCTATAGTAGTCACTGTAATGGTTCGCTGGATTCTGGAGCCATCCACAGGGTATTTTTTTTCTTTTCCCTTGATATTTTGTTTTATTTTATTATAAAAAAAATTCTTTAATTAAATCACCATGAAATACACAGTTACAAAGTTACATGATTGAGTTTCAGTCACACAATGTCCAACACCCAGACCTTCACTGAAGCAGAAACTTCATGCCTCAAATTTAGGGCATTGGAGAGACGTGGGTCTGGAAGCAAATGTCATCACAGGAAACAATCCACACACGTTTAAGGGGATTAAACAGGCTGAGGAACTCCCACAAGCAAGCCTCAGCTCCTAAAAAGCAGATAACTCAGTGGTGGAATATCAAAACTACAAGCTATTTTTTTCTGAGACCCTGGGTCTTTATTATCAAGTACCAGCCCACACCCTGGGTGGAGAACAGGTGATCAACGTACCAATCCAAAGGATGCTTCTGTCCAAACATGCTTCTGATCTATGAGTAAAAAGTAAATCCTAAATAGGATCCAACATTTCACCAGTGGATATTTCTACCAATGTCCCTAGTCCCACTTTTCCTGCCCTCTCCTAACCTCTCCTCTGCCTGTCTCTGTGGAAGACATTGTTCTTTTCTTTCTCTCTTTACTCTCTCTCACTTTTTTTCTCTTTTCCTTTTTTTGAAACTTTTAAACACTCACGGGGTTTCATGAATTCACTTGGCATTTCAAATATCAGCAGCAGTTTGAGGTCAAACATTGGTTTAAATTTCTATGGGGCTTGTTCAATATGGTGCCTCAGGTTGGGGTATTGGCGAACTGTCATTGTAATTATGCATCTAATTTGATGTGACTTAAGTATGTTCGTTTCACTAACACCTCCAAAGCAGTTTTTGGTATCCCTGATTAGTTTAGGGAAAGGAGAAAGTTTCTTCATTAAAAGAAAGAAATAAAAATGACTGCACTAGCAGTGAGGCTTTCCCAATTCAGAGCTGTGAGAGAAAAAAATCCAGTCATTTCAGAGCTACAACCTTACTATGTTCCTCTCCCATGATTCTCTAAGTTGCCAAGGGCAGGCAACTTCATCCTTAGTTGGATCCAGTGCTGCAACTCACCAGCTCTGTAACTTTGGTCTGGTTGGCTCATGGTCCTATCCCTCAGTTTTATCTTCTGCACAATGAACATAAGATTCTGGAGAAAATTACGGGATTGATGCAACATAAAATGTCTGACTTCAATGATAGACTTAACAAATGTTTTCACTTCTCTCTTTGCATGTATACATGTATACTGCACGCATATAAGTGTATGTCTCTTATATTTTGTATGCTTAAGTATTATATATTATCTCTGCTTTCTCATTCCTGGCACATATCACTTGGCATATATTGGGTTTTTGGAGGATCATTGAGGTCAAAATGCATGGATGTATGGGTAGATATATGGATGGATGGATGGATATTGTTCATAAAACTTACTTATACTATGAGTCCTTATTGGCTGATTATCTGGGCTGTACTTATATCATTGTAATGCTGGCTGGTGAGTCTATAATACAAGCACTAGTCCATGCTAAGCAGTAAAGCGACAGTCATTTCAACTCCTGTCTAGAGTGGAACAAGACCCTCCCTCTTACTGCCACGGGAGACTTGACTTGCATTTGAGGCCCCAGGAGTAATTGTCCTTTCCAACAGCCTTATTTCACAGTCGATTATGCTGTGGCAGCCCCAGACATCCCATTTTAAACATGTATAGCATGTCCTTGAAGAACCAAATCACTTCAACAAGAAGCAGTCACTCAAAATATTAAATATCGCTCAATCTTCAGAGCAACTTTTCATATCAAGCCATGCCTCCTGTGGCAAGATCAGCTATTGTCAAAATAAAAATAAAAATACTCAGCTTGGAGACGCAATCAGCCAATTACTGAGCTGTGGTCTCTGCAACACTGGACACCACCAATAAGGGTGCAAGGTGCAGAAAAAGCCATTTGGCTACTGACTTTCAAACAAGTATTTTTAAAGCAAATAAATACCGCCCTCAGATGCTGCACAACTTGCAAAGGCTTAGATGTGCACCCCCCACAATCCTCATGGGAACTCCAAGGTTCCCCTCACCTTTCATGCCTACAAGAGGTTTTGCATCTGGCCGATATCATTAATGACTGCAGAAAGAAATGCTAACTAACACTTCTTCCCTGCTTACAGTTCACTATGGACAACAGACAAAGGGTGATTTGAACAAATCCTGAGGAGAAGACTCCTAAAAGAGATTCTCCTCTACCCTGGACAAGTGGAATTATAGAATCTTTGATCTTATATTTATTTTCTTCTGTGAAGTAAATTGTATGCCTGCTGTAAAAGCCAGACTAGCAAGCAATTCAGGAAAATGAAGAGTTGTACTTGCCAACAACCACCAAAAGAATAAACAGACGTTGGTGTCGAAAAACTTGCACTGCTGAAGGGATGGATGTTAGATGTTGTCTGACTGAAATTCAATCATGAACAACTTTGTGACTATGTATTTCACAGTGGTTCAGTTCAAGAATTTATTTAGGTTAAAATATTGGTCAGAGAAGCAGAGGAACTTTTCTGTCAATGATCAGTCTACCCTCCCTTGCTCAGTAACATTTGGGAGAAAGCCATCCCAGAATCAGACCTCTCGATGTCTCTGATGTAATTCGATTTGAAAACTTGACCAACTTTCTTTCTATGCATCAGTTTTCCTTTATGCTGTGTGGGCAAAATAACTCAGTGACTTTCTCTAAAATACTTGAGAACAAAGGTGACGTCAGTTTGAAAATGCTTCTGACTTTTCCAGGACACAAGCCTGGGGAAGTCCATGAAAATCAGGTCAATTCTGGCAAAGAGGAAAGTATGCAAGTGAAATAAGTAATAGCTTGTATACATTGGGGCTAGAGGGGTGGCACAAGCGATAGGGTGCTTTGGCTTGCATGTGCTAACCTAGGACGGACCATGGTTCTATCTCCCTGCATCCCATATAGTCCCCCAAGCCAGGAGCAATTTCTGAGCTCATAGCCAAGAGTAACCCCTGAGCATCACTGGGTGTGGCCCCAAAATAAAAAATATAGCTTCTATACAAGGTATGCAAAATGTACAAGTGATCTATTCATCTCTATATTTTTATCAAATTTCGACTGCATCTCCCTACAAGAATGGCATGTACCTCTATAGTGTAACAAATGTGGTATTTGGGATACTACAAGTAATAGATGAGATCTTTTGCTCTCTAGCTAAGACTCTGAATGCTTTTTCTAAATTTCCCTGAAAATGGAAACACAGATCTACCTAGAATCAGGCCAAAGTATGATTGATAAGGTATAGAAGTTGAATGACAACTTACTTAGCATATATTAATGATTGTAAGGTACTATGAAGAGGCATGACACTCAAGATCTGTCACCTGGAAGGCTAGCAAAAAAAAAACTACTAAAGAAAAAGGAGGAATAATTTAATTTCTGGTAGTTGATATCCCAAAATGGAATTACTTGGTCATAATGCAATTTCAGTTTTAAGTGTGCTGAGGATTCTCCACATAGAGAAGAAAATTAAATAAATCTAGGTGGTAAGGAAGAAAATGAAAAAAATTAAGTAATGAGGAGCAGAATTTGGGTGATGTGAGAGAGTGGCACAGCTATTAACGCAAAGTACAAACTCAACAACACTGAGAACATGATCTAAGCTTAAACCACAGAACCGATTGGGGATGGGGATGTTGTGGGAGTTGTGGGGGCTGGGTAAGAGGCAAAACAGTATGAAAACACTGGTAATGAGATTGATGTTAAAATATTATATGCCTAAAACTCAACTATCAATAACTTTGTAACTCACAGTTCTTTAACTAAAAAAAAATCAATAAATAAAGATGCCACTCTTGAAGCAGAAGACGGATCCAGTGATGCTGAAACTCAGAGTTTGGATCACATATCCAGGCTGACAGGAGTTGATGTGTCAGAGGCCACAAGGATCTATTCTGCAAGTGTTGGAAAGGAGGTGTCTGTGATATCAACAGAAACTAGAAATTGAATGAAATAAAAAAGGAAACAAACAGGAAGTAATAGCTTCCTTGTCCAGTTTAACCCTTCTCACTGTCTCCCTCTACAATCTTCTCTTCGCTAATTTTTTAATTAAATAATTTTTATTTTGACCAAAGTGAATTACAAATCTTTCACAGTAATATTTTAGATACATAGTGACATTAAATCAGGGGCATTCCCACCACCAATGTTGTCGTCCCTCCACCCCTGTTCCCAGCATGCATCCCATATCCCCTTGCTTTGTTCCCAGCATGCATCCCATATCCCCTTCCTTTGACTTCTGGGCTGCTAGCATAAGTGGTCCCCTCTGTGTCTAGCCTGTTGTAGGTTGGTTTTCGATTCTGTTGCCATTAGCTTTATATTTTGTGTTTAAGTATGATCATTTTTTATTTCTCTTCGCAAATCTTAATGGGAAGCAAGGAGTAAAGCAGAAAGTTGGTTTGCGGTTTCAGTGCAGCACAACTGAAGGACTACAATATGAAGCTCACCACAAGGAGTGGTGAGAAATAACTACACTGACAACTATCATGACAATGTCAATGAGTGAGAGAAGTAGAATGCCTGTTTCAAATACAGGCTGGGAGGGAAGTGGAGGTGGAATATGGGGGACATTGGTGATGAGATTGTTGCACTGGTTAAGGGGGGGTGTTCTTTTTATGACTGAAACCTAACTACAATCATGTTTGTAATCAAGGTGCTTAAATAAATATATTATTAAAAATTTAAAAAGGATTGTTTAGAGTTGGGAACATGAGTCTGTATAAAAGAAAGATAATAAGGAGAAATTAAATATGTAATATTTGGGGGGATGCTATAAAGATGCAGAATAGAGAATAAGACTCAAGAGAAACAGAAACCCTAACAAGAGATAACCAGTAAAAATAAATAGATAAATACTAGATCCAAAAATAAGTACATAGATAAATGCTAGCTCCAAGGATAAATACTAGCCTTGGAACTCACATGTAAAGTGTGAAGAGAGAGTAAATCTAGCAGAAAATAAGACAAAATTGAAGATATGGGAAGAGTGGTGTAGCAAGAAGTAAAACCTAATAAATCATAAAGAGGAAGTGAAAATATAGAAGATGGGGGTGTCTTGAGCTTCTATTTAAATCTAAGATTTATCAAGTATTTCACGCATGCCCTTAAAACTTGCTTGGCCTTGAAATTTCTCACCCACATCTAAATTTTGTGGGGATTACAATTTTTATTATAGAATATTGTGAATAATAAATTATAGATACCAAAACAATAGAACAGCAGGTAGGGTTTTTGCCTTGCGATGGGGCAGATCTGGACCAATCCAGGTCAATCCCCGGCATCCCATATGGCCCTGAAGCCTACCAAGAGTGATTTCTGAGTACAGAACCAGGAGTAAGCCCTGAACACTGCCAGGTGTGGGCCAAAAAACAAAACAAAACAAAGAAAGAAAAAAATTGAAATTATTTGGTCAAAGAGTTAAATGGAGTGACTGGCACAAATCAAGAGTTTATTCTTCTTAGGATTTTTTGTTTGTTTGTTTGTTTTTAGTCTATACCTGGTGATGCTCAGGGGTTACTCCTGGCTCTGCACTCAGAAATTGCTCCTGGCTTGGGGGACCATATGGGACACCGTGGGATCAAATCACCGGTCCGTCCCAGGCTAGTGCTGGCAGAGCAGACACATTACTGCTCCGCACCACCTCTCTGGGCCCTTTTCAGAATTTTAATGCTATTTTATTTATCATTCTCCTCAGGAATGTTCCAGAATCAACTGTTACTTGCACATCAATTTTGACATTTTTATTTTAAACGTTACAGGAAGATATTTAGCTAGACATATGACTTCATTTTTTAACTATTTGTATTTGTAACTAAGAAACTATATTATGTCCAATGGGATTATAAACCAAGGCATTCTTGCAACACCTTGGTGGTGTCTTTAAATGAAGAAAAAACCGTTTACTGCGCGCCTTGCCTCTTCTTGCTTACTGCAGTATACACATTATGATGAGTTCCAGGATTTGTAAATGATGGCACAACCCCAAGAACATGGAACCAACCTAATAAAGCATTGTTACTGAAAATTACCAGTTATTTATTTGTTACATTCCAAAGACTTGCATTTCAATATAAATAAAAATAGAATTGGATGATAGAAAGCACTGTGAATCAATTTTCAATATGCTCAAGTATCAGCATTACAGAAAGAAGACATCTTATTATCTTACCCAAACTACATAAAGTGTTGGCTTATGCTTTAGCTATGGCTTCCAATCGATTTTGATAATAGTGGTAGAAAACATAACACGAAACCAAAATCTATCTTGCTGCTTGCTGTCAAATAAACTGGCTGCACACTAGGAAATAAGATGTTGGTCAAGAATTTACATTATATAATATTTTTTAAAATGTTCACACCAAAAAACATATATTTTGCATTCAACAGGACCATACTAGACTTAGGAAAATGTCTCAAAGTTCTTTTATTTTTTTTATATATTTTCTATAGATGTTGAACAATCTACCAGTTATTAACACATAAATTGCTATTTATTCTCTTTTAAAATGTGGATTCACCTTAGATTTGCTGAGTTTAAAAAGTTAATTATTGGTTATTTTATTAGAACTTTCTACATCAAAACTCTGAGGCAAAAAGTATGATTATTGATGCAGTAGAAGTTATTTGGAATATAATAAAATAATTTATATTAAAAATTATCTAATGGAGGCTGGAGTGATAGTACAGTGGTAGGGCATTTGCCTTGCACATAGCCAATCCAGGAAAGACCTGGTTTGATCCCAGGCATCCCATATGGTCGCCCTAGCCAGAAACAATTTCTGAATGCATAACCATGAGTAACTCCTGAGCATCACTGGTTGTGAACCAAAAAAAAAACAAAAAAATTGTCTAAAGGATATTTTAAAGATAGTAGAGTGTGATAGGTGCTTACCTGGCATGTAAAAATCCTTAGTTTTATCCCTGAGGTCTTTCCTCTTGTCAGTGCCAGAAATGATCCCTGAGTAAAAATCCAGGAGTAAATCATAAGTTTTATGTGGGCTCAAGCCAAACAAAATTATCTAATGAAGACCAAAGAGATAATCCAAAAGGCAATGTGATTGTCTTGCATGCCACAAAACTTGGTTCAATCTCCAGAACCATAACTGGTCCATGGAGCACTAACAAAAGTGATACCTGAATATGGAGACCAGAAAAAGCCCTGAGTATAACCAGGTATAGTCCAACACTCCCCACACCCTAAAATCATCCATTAAGACTGGAGCATTACTCAAGAGAAGCCAAGTCTGTTTAACCAATTGTGCAGGATTTTATGACTTGGACACATACACCTATGCTTCTAGCTGTATCAGTCAGAGACATCATAACTCCATTCTTTTTCCCTCAAATGTAGTCAAAATAATCATGTCAGAAACATGTTAGGCATATAAATTCCTCTGCTCTGTTCCAAATGTGCATTCATTGGATCTGAATTAAAGAAATACATCTTTTTTTATACATGTCCAGGTGTTTCTGGTGCAGTAGCAATTCTAGAGACTATCACTGTAGAAATATTTATCAAGAAAGAATGCTGTTTGGTTGCAAGTAACTATGAAGTAGACATATAGAGAGATACCTTTAAAACCCAGATCATAACGTGTTGTAGATACTTGACAAGACATACAAATCAATGTAGCATTAAAATATTGACCAATATGTGGTCTGTATATATACAAAACAGTTGCATAACTCTCAATTTATATAACAAAGGCAAGGCTATAAAAATGTCTTATTTCAATTCTTTAGTAAATGAACTGTCAAGAATATCAGAGACAGAGCTGAAGAGACAGTGCAGTTGGTAGGACATTTGTCTTGTATGTGGCCATCTAGGTTGGATCCAAAACAGTCCTTATGGTCCCCTAACCCTTGTCAGGAGTAATTCCTAAATACAGAGCCTGGAATAACATGAGCATTGCCAAGTGTGAGTCAAAAACAAAAACAAAAATAATATTAAAGACAGAATGTAAAGAAAATAATGCTTACTTTAAGATAACCCCAAACTATTATTTTCAAACATTATAATAGTTTTATAATCACTTATATGACAAAGATAAATAAGATAGACATTATAACAATATCACAGAATAAAAGGTTTCATATGCAAATATTTACAAAATTACAATTTTAGACAAATTTCACTCCCTATAAAGTTCCCAAGACAGATATATGCATAAAATCCTGCAAATATATGCAAAAAAGAAGAATAGTTTTGATAAAATAACTCATCGTTAAATTAGCTCATAGTCCTCTTAAAGTACAACATCCTCTTTAAGTATTTTAGCACATATAAGACTAGAGACAAGTGTGCATTTGTCTTCAAATCTAAGTAGGACCTCAAATTCCCTATCTCATCCTACTCACTAGATTGCTATATTACAAATTGACTGAGACGTTCAATAAATTATAGAAGTGGAGGGTGGAAAGCAATAAAGATGAGAAGGAATCAGGAAAGAGACAAAGGAAAAAATCAAGTGTGTTATACAAGGAACTAGGACTCTGCCCCGAGTAACTTACTCCATCACATGGGAGAAACAAAGATGTCACCCCCTCCCATGTGAACCAGCAGTGCATCTGCACCACCATATGGCCCAGTGGAGTGTTTAGATTCTATCAATCAAGTTAGAAACAGGGTCCATGGACCCAGGCAAGAACAAAATGAATGAATAGCCGCAGTGACAGAGAAGTCAAAGTTTATTCTGACTGTGATTGACTTGATGATTGGTTTTGACATCAAAATGGAATGGACAATCTTTTTCTTCACCCTTTTACACCTTTTAAAACTTTACCCAATCTTTTATTTCAGCTCTAACACATTCTTTTCCCTGACACCTCTACAGGTGAGTCTTTCCTTGTGATCACATGGCAGAATACCATACTACTATTTTATTAAATCACTTACTGACCTACATCAAATAATTAAATCTATTGGGGATAAAACATAATTTTTCTATGAATATATAGACAAATCAGGAAGGATTCAACTAGAAATTTGTTTTTTTTTTCTTTACTAAATTCTCTATTCTTCAAAGATAACATGTCTTGAATATTTTGCAATCTTTTTATTGCCTGTAATGCAAAATCCAGAAAACATTTCGCTTATGAACATTAAATTTTTAAACTTCTGTAGATACAAAGGTTTTCAATAAGGCAAAAGAGAAGCAATCTGCCAGTCACAGCAGATGGCAGGGAATGGTCCCCTGAGATGTGGCAATCAACTTTTCAATTCATTAATTACATGTCTGAAGCAATATCATGTTATCAACTTATACTGACTTTTAAAGTGAAAAAAAATGTACTCATACTTTGAAGAAATGTTTAGAAAAAAGTTTTAAAACTCATACTTTCAAATAGCTACACCATTATTTTTCAAAATATACATAAATATGCTACATTTTCTTATTGATATCTCAGAAATTCTGAACAATTAAAGTTTGTTCACATCCTTTTGGACCCTGAGTCAAACATAAATTAAAGATTAATAACCTTATAACTCCATGCAATAAGCACTGAGCAAGTTTTACCTGATTTTATTTAAATGTCCTGGTATCAAAACTTAAATTTTACCCCTTCTAAAATCAAGAATGACATCAGCTATTTTTCCTCTTCATAGTGTTAAATAGAATTCTCAACCATAGAAAGAGAATGAGTAAAACTGCATCATCAAAGTAATTTTATAGCACATGTGTGTGCCATTCTGCATGCTAACCTAGACAATTTTTGTCCAAGAAACTGCCTGCAGATATAAAGGGGGAGGAAAGAACAGGGAGAAGATTTTCGTACACTTGAGTACACCCCTCAATGTAAATTAGTGTCAAACAATTTGATTTATGCAGGTAGAGACTCTTATCTAGTAAATAAATTTGGGTAAATTACCTAGTCAATCTGAGCCTTGGCTAACTTTTCTGTATAAAGAGAGGCGAGTGGAGGGAGTGGAGAGATAGTATAGCAGGGAGGATGCTTGCCTTAGATGTGGTTGAAAGGGGTTTGAAATCCAGCATCCCATATAGATGCATCCCAAGCACTGCAAGGAATAATTCCTTGAGTGCCGAGCCAGGAGTAAACCCAAAACATCCCCAGGTATTACCTTTCTAAAATTAATAATAATAAATTACTTAAATGAGATGGAGAGGGAAGAAGGTTCTAAAAAGAAATTAGAGGCAAAATACAGCCCACAACCCAATCTGACCACTAAATATAGCGACGCTCAGGGCTGTGCACTCAGAAATCGCTCTTGGCTTGGGGGACCATATGGAATGTCGGGGGATCAAACCAAGGTCTGTACTGGATCAGCCGCATGGAAGACAAACGCCCTACTGCTGTGCTATTGCTCCGGCCCATATATATAAATATATATATTTATATATTTACAAAATTTTACTGAAACACATAGTCACAAGAATTAAACCAGCATTCAGATTTGTAAATGTAGATGCACAGTAGAGTACTTAATCTACTGATTGAAGACCTAGATCTCTGGCATAATTCTGATTCTCTTGACCTTAGGTCTTCATGCTCTTGTAAATAAATGAGAATATTTGTCTCAGATAGTGCTAGTGCTAACTGGGATTATGCATTATGGAGAATACTTAGGGCAGTTAAAAGAAATGTGTGATAAAGGACAAAAATAAAGCTAAGTAAATTACTAGATACAACAAATTCTCCTTTCTACTCTCCCAGCAGGGGAAATAAGACATAGGAAAGTTAATAAGACTGTAAGAAGCAAGAAATGGCAATAATTCTTTCTGGGACCTATGACTGATATGTAGTAGAAGATACCTTGCATTTTTAATTCTTCAGGTAACAGATATCATAAACATGATTATCAGTTTGCTTGTGTCTATATCATTTTCTGTAATCCTCAGATTAAAACCACAGCCTCTACTATTTCAGGACAAGGAGGGAGTGACAAAGGCTTAACACAGTTCAGGACATTCAAAGGTAAAAAGCTGCAAATGAAAATTATTACAATGTGCAAGAATAAAATTATTATAAAAATATCCCATTTCTAATATTTCATATCACTTCTGACCATAAGCTCTGCAGCTATGAAAGCAATATCTTTCACTCCCAAGTGTGCAGTGGTGGTGGTTCACATTCTTCAAGGCTTAGGATGTTAAAAACGCCTTTAATTATGTTCCAGATAGTAATTTGTAAGGCATTCTTAAACCTCTCCAAGGTCAGCATCTTCCTTCTTCCCGATTCTCAGATCACGGCTCTATGATTCTGGGTTCACTGACGCAATATTCCTTCCTTCCTTCCTTCCTTCCTTCCTTCCTTCCTTCCTTCCTTCCTTCCTTCCTTCCTTCCTTCCTTCTTTCCTTCCTTTCTTCCTTCCTTCTTCTTCCTTCTTTCTTTTTCTTTCTATCTTTCCTTCTTTCTTTCTTTCTTTCTTTCTTTCTTTCTTTCTTTCTTTCTTTCTTTCTTTCTTTCTTTCTTTCTTTCTTTCTTTCTTTCTTTCTTTCTTTCTTTCTTTCTTTCTTTCTTTCATTTTCTTCTTTCTTTATCTTCTTTCTTTCTTCTTCCTTCCTTCCTTCCTTCCTTCCTTCTTCTTTCTTTCTTCTTTCTTTCTTTCTTTCTTTCTTTCTTCCTTCCTTTCTTCCTTTCTTTCTTTCTTTCTTTCTTTCTTTCTTTCTTTTTCTTTCTTTCTTTTTCTTTCTTTCTTTCTTTCTTTCTTTCTTTCTTTCTTTCTTTCTTTCTTTCTTTCTTCTTTCTTTCTTATTTTCTTCTTTCTCTTTCTTCTTTCTTTATCTTCTTCCTTCCTTCCTTCCTTCCTTCCTTCCTTCCTTCCTTCCTTCCTTTCTTTCCTTTTTTTTTTTTTTTTTTTTGGTTTTTGGGTCACACCCAGCAGTGCTCAGGGGTTACTTCTGGCTCTATGCTCTGAAATCGCCCCTGGCAGGCACAGGGGACCATATGGGATGCTGGGATTCCAGCCACCGTCCTTTTGCATGAAAGGCAAACGCCTTACCTTCATGCTATCTCCCCGGCCCCATCTTATCTCCCCGGCCCTTTCTTCCTTTCTTTTCTGGGGACTCCCAGGGGTTACTGGCCTCTGTGCTCAGAAATTGCTTCTGTCAGGCTCAGGGGGACTATATGAAATACCGGAATTGGAACCCAGGACCATTCCGAGATGGCAGCATTCAAGGCAAATGCCCTACCGCTCACAATATTTATTTTATTAGGACATAGACACAGTTGCAGAACTGGTCACACTGGAATTCAGGACAAACACAAAAATCAGCCCAGAAGGTTCCTTTGCAAGACATTGATATCTGCATTGGCTTCTTCTGCCATTCTTTTAGAGGTCAGCCAAACAAATATTTCAGAGCACTATTAAATGCCATTCAAAAGTCTGAGCATTACAAATATCTACTACCTTTGGGGGCTATTTGGAGTTTGGGAGTTCTAAGCAGATGGAAAGTGACAGAGTCTTTTTATAGGTTACTGTTTCTGGCAGCTCTTTGCAATGAGGACTATGAAAGCATTGTGGAGTTTGCTCACTACAGTGTTAAATGGGCACCTTGAAACCAGGAACTAAGTCTGTCTATGGTTTATCCTGAATTTAAACAAATGCTACTTGTGCTGTATACTGTAATCGATGTTACTCTCAAACCATTACTTTAAAAGCTCAGACAGGCAAAACCCAAAAAAGAATCAACTTCATGGATCATTGGCCTTGTTAACAAGTAGCCAATAAGATACGCGATATTTCAGGAGCGTGACTTATTCTGTTGTTGATAAGGATGTAGCAACACCCAAAATGTCCTTGTTTTCAGGGATTTTCTTCTCTGCGCGTGCGTGCACACACACACACACACACACACACACACACACACACACACACACACACACACACCTGCTTTCTTCTGTGAAATTTCTGAAAAGCTGTGAAAAACAAGTAAGGAGAAAATCCAAATCTCAACATCTTACCGGAAGATGGAGTACAGATTATGCAATGAGGACTTTGGAATTTTTAATCTTTTTTACAGTTTTTTATTCTTCTATAGAGAAGTTGACATTCATCAGGGAGAAATATAAAAAATACAAAGATGACCTGGAATAAGTCCTGCAATGTAGTAACCTCCAAGTGTAACATTTTGTTGTAAATCTCCTAATTCTTTTTCATATATATATATATATATTCTTTTCTTATATATTGTTGATTTGTTTTCTGCTTGTTTGTTTCTAGCCTACGCCTAGACCTAGAGTTGATTATTGATTCGTTTATTGTGTCTCTATCTCCACCTAAATATTCACCCTGCACTAGAAGAGTTGCTCTTAGAAGATGAAATTGGATGTGGGTTTTTTTTTTCCTGTTCACAGAACCTGGCATCTTTTCAGCACCCATTAAACGCACAAATTACATGAGATAGTATTGGGCATGTAACTTTGACACTTGTATTTCTCTCCAATGCAGTATAGTGTGGTTATCAATCTTCTGCATCTCCATTTATTTTATAACTATCATAGAAAAGTTTTCTTGCAGGTCCTAAGAAGTAGTTTCTTTGAAAAGTTATTGAATTATGCTTCATGGGATCTTTTTTAAATTAATTTGGGGATCACGCCTGGCAACACTCAAAGGTCACTCCTGGCCCTGCACTCAAAAATTTCTCCTGATAGACTCAGGGAACCCTACTTGATACAAGGGAGCAAACCCAGGTTACCTGCATGCAAGGCAAAGGCCCTACCCACTGTGCTATTACGCTGGCCCCCTCATTTGGACCTTTGCTTGCAGCTAAAGGCCCTCTCATTCAACAGACAATCCCTGGTGAGAATTCTGGTGACAATCCCTGATAAGCAAACTGTAAGTATAGTGGAAAGAGTGAATAAATACTTCCTCTTTTTATCCCAAAGATGTTAGATTCAGGATGCATTTCCTTATGCCTCATCAAAAGTCCTAATGGACCTCAGTTCCAGTTGGTCATCAACCATCAAAAAACATATTGCTTGGGAGTTCTTTTCTACTACATTCTCTCCTCTAAGACTGTTTCAAGGAATATCCCACTAAATAAATTACCCACACACTATCCTTAGCCCAAAGTCTTACTTCCTAGAAAATCAATCTAGCAAAAATAAAAAGTATGCACCTTATTACAAAGAATTTAAAACATAATATTAATTGAGCTATAACAATCTGAAGATATAAATTATAATAGTCTATAATATTACCAGAAGCTTAGATGATTGATAATTTTTAACATTCGAGAGTATAATCAACACCTTTGTGTTAAATCTTTGTCTTACTTGAGGAAATACAACTGAATTAAAGTGAAGATATGGTTTGGTTTTTATGTTTCATATCAGGTAACATTCTCTACAGTTCCACTAACATTTTATGAGTTAATTTAAAAAGTGGAATACAATGTTATTTAATTGAATTTCTTGTATTTTTATCATTTTTTCTTGTAGTAGTTGTGTTTTATGGAAGAAAAAGATTTTAGAATAATTTGTTAAATTTTGAATAAGAAGTTCTCAAGATAAGCTGTATTATCCTAGAATAGAGTTTTACAAAGTACGTAGTAACTCTTTGGGTGTGTGTTGGGTGTGCAACAGAGGCTTACTCTAGAACAATCTATCAAAGTTAGATCTTAGGTGAAATTGCTGGAACCATGAGCTGTTTCTTAAAGGTAGATTTCCATGGGAAACTGAGCAATTTATTTTTCTAAAACAGATGACAGTAAGTTCCCAGTAACAACTTTGGAAAGCTCTGTCCTAAAAAATATTATTGATATAAATGAGGGTTGAAGAGGAAAATCTATGGAAAGGTTTGAATTGGAAAAAGAGAGAGGCTATCACCTTAAAAACATAGAGGTCAATGGGGGTTAGAGACATAATACAATGAGTAGATTACTTGCCTTGTGTGCAGCTGACCTAGATTATATCCTCAGCATCCTGTATGTTCCCTGGAATTCTGCCAGGAATGATTCCTGAGCAGAGAGCCAGGAGTAAACCCTGAACAATGCTCATGGGTCAATGTATCTTAAAGGGATGATGCCCAACACCTGAGTTTGATCTTTTACTTTGCACTGTCCACAAACACTAGAATTAATAACCCCTGAGTACTGAGATAAGAGTAACCCCTCACTAACTCCTAGTAGTCCATGCCTGGACTCTCCCAAAAATGTAGAAAAATATCCAGTGGGTATACTAATTAATATAATTGGGAAATCATTTGACAACATATATACATATATCAAAGCATCACATTGAAACATTGCATATATCATCATAAATTTGTCAATTTTATCTCAACAATTATTTTTGTTTTTTTTTCCCTGTTTGGGGGCCACATTCAGTGGTGCTCAGGCCTTACTCATGGCTCTGCACTCAGAGATCACTCCTGATAGTGCTTGAGGAACCACATGGGGTGTGTATATAGATCAGACCTGAGTTGGCCCTATGCAAAGCAAGTGCTTCATTTGCTGCATTATCTCTTCAATACCTTTCTCAACAAAATTAAATAAACCCTCCCTAAAATTTGATGTACCACATAGACTTGTACAATTGTGTTGACTAATATATGTATGTGTGTTTAAGATTAACAAAAGCTTATTTTATTTCACAGTCAAGGTGGATAATTAAAAATAACTGTTTTCAACCAAAAAGTTATAATGATATGTGCAAACATGTCAAATAATGTGTCTGCTAATCTCTACTTAGAAAACTATCTCCTATTCTACAGAAATTGTCTTCTTTGCCATTTCTCTTTTATAAGCACTACATTTAATGCAACATTAATTTCCTTTTGGAGTTCCTTAAAGCAGAACAAGATATTCAAGCCAGTTGTAAAATAATTGAAGTACTGAATATTTCTAAATTCTCACAAAACTTTCAAAATAGTTTATTATCCCTATACCTAGATTTAATAGTGTTTTATTAAAAATAAAAACATGGTTGGGCCAGAGCGATAGCACAGCGGTAGGGTGTTTGCTTCCCATATGGTCCACCAAGCCAGGAGCGATTTCTGAGAGTATAGCCTGGAGTAATTCCAAATCATCACTGGGTGTGGCCCAAAAACCAAAATAAAACAAAAATAAAAACATGGTTTTGTTTAAAACAAAACAAAAAATGTTACTACTATATGTTATCTTAAGACCTTTTAAAAAATTATGGACTATCTCATCAGGTTAACAATGGCAAAACAAAGACAACAATAATTACAATAAATATTCCTATTTTCAAAAGAAATGAATGAGAAATACACTTTGGAAAATGCCCATTGAGTGGACATTGTGTATACTCCTTACTCAAAGGAAATTTCCCAGTTTAAACTCTTCTCTTTGGAACAATTACCCCATGGTATAATCCTCATGAAATTTAAGAAGTTTTATTAACTATACTTTTGAAGCAGACTTGAGAATCAGCCATCCTTTGTGATAGTCATAGATTTCACATCTAATATTCTATTTATCAACTATTGGAACTATAATTATTTTAAATTTTATACTTAAAAAAACAGCAACATAAAAGCTAAACTCTTCATTTCTTTGTCAGCATGTTTTCTAAAGAATCATTTAAGTTTCTACCTCGTTTTTCTTTCCAGTCAGTTGCATGTAGGATTGTGATGGCTGAAGTGTCATAAAGATATTATTCACATGTATGTTTTATTTTTCACTATCTTGGAAAAACTGTTTAATAATGGGATTGCATTTTAAAGCATTTTTAGTTGACAGAGTCTGCTAATCAACACTTAGCTCTTTCATTGTTCCCATACTGAAAGATTCAAAATTTCTAAAATCATTCTATTCCTTTTCATTGTACTTGCAACCTACCTTATAAGGTTTGAACAAATCATATTGATATCACCATGGGTTGGGTTTTCCAGTAAGAATGTTTTAATAAGCAACTTAGTGTACAAGACATTTATAAAAGAATGACCCGGAGAATCAGTACCCATGAAAGGAAAGAAAAGGCAGGTGTATTAAAAAATAAAATAAGAATTTGACAATTGAAGGAAATGCATGATATTAGCATACCTTACAAAGAACTCTAGCTCAAATGACCAAATGCAAGATGATATACCTACATCTTTGCTTATCAGTCATTAACTATGAGTCATCAGGTTGTAACTTGGAACCAAAAAATCCAGAACATTGGGCAAGAGAATTTTCTATTGACAAGGTGCTCCTGAAAAGTACATTATCTGAAGGATCGTTGTTTAATAAGTTCCAGAAACAACTTTTTCTGCAAAGAGGTCTTGTCAAAACATCTTGTGTATGGCACTCTGCCATTGTGTTTTTCAACTACAAATGTCAGAATGTTTGAGGAGAAACTTTTTTTTAATTGTCAGTAATATACTTGCCCCGGAGAGAACCTCAAGGAGCTATGGGTGAGTATTAAAAAAAATCTCAATCTACTGGTTTATGGGTTAGAAGTGAAATTTGAGATCTCTATCCTTTTCTATATGATTCCATCCATGTATTTCATGGCAGAACTATGCTGTGAACTATGTCATGGCCTAAGACACTTTTTGGGAGATAACTCAATTATCATCATATTGAAAGACCAAATTAAAATGCCCAGGAAACCAAAGTGATCCAACTTATGATTTACCAATAGCAACAAAAAAGTCATAGATAATTGAAAAATGCCAACAAAACTATAATTATTTTAAAAACAACAACAGTGTACCAGTATTTGATAGGGTAAAGTCATTCTGAAATAAGTAATATAGGAGATGTTTAACCTAGCACAGACCCACCCTAAAGTATATCTTTGAAATACAATTCAAATAGTAGGAGGGAAAGGAGAGAAGGGAAGGAAAAAGGAAAGAATAACTTAATATCCTCGAAATAATAAGGGAAATAGTGAAACTCATAAGCATGATATAAAATATTTTTCTTCTACATAGAACAAGAAGCAAAAAATGAGATAGTAATTACCTGAAACTATATTTAAGTTGTAAGTTTTGATCCATGAATGAAATTTAGAGTCACTTAGAGAAATCAGGACAGTCATTATTCTAAAGAATAGGCAGGGCAACAGCAAAGGAACACAACAGGGCAGGGCACCTGGATTTTTCACGTAAGAGAAGGTGGAGACCTTGAAATTTGATCTTAATTTATTTGTAATGAATAATAAATATTTTAATAGTTGTCTATGCCATGATACATCCCATCAAAAACTATACAAATAAACGAATATAAGAAGTTGATGTGTCACTCCAAATCTGGAAATCTTTCACTATATATATATATAAAATTCCCTGGCAGACTTTGAATATATTTTAATCACATATGTCAATTTTATTTCAAAAAAGCTGAAACAATTAAATAAATCACTCTTTCACTAAACAAACCACGTAACTAGCTTTAAAATGTAGCTGAGCAGCTCTGACATTCTATATGTCATGAACAGTATTAGTCAGTATGTATTGTCAACACATATTTTTCAAAAAAAGAAATGCCAATGAATGCAATAAATCAATCATTCTAGGAAAAACAATTCCTTACTCCAGCAAAGATTCAGTAGAGATCAGTTCTGAGTAGTTCCACTCTGAGAATATGCATCTATTTGGATGTGCAATCCCTGAGGAGTAGAGGAGCTAGCTAAGAGAGAGCCTAATTAATACAATCCATTGCAACTTCTTCAGCTGCATGGGATTACTCTGTCTGTTAGGTGTGGGTTGGTCTGACTGTAATGTCTGCATCGTTAATGCTCTGTACAATTTAACTGCATTAGTAACTTGTGTATAATGAATTTTACTCTTTACAGACACTATCTCTTTCTATATGGCATTTTGTTCTTCATAAAAAGCACAGCAGCAAGTCATGGTTTAATCTGGAAAAAAAAAAGATGATTGTTAATCACACTAGTAATTCTTTGAAAGTTACTTAAATAGTGTCTGCTCAGCTCTCTGAAGAAAGGGGGGTGAAATAATGGTACACATTTTAATAAAATATGCAAGAAATTTAAACATTAAGAATGCCATTATCAGTATTACCATTATCAGTAGAGAAATTGTATACCTAATTTTCCATACATTAGACAAAAAATTAAAGCATTATATCTTATGCAATGTCAAAGACAATGTTAATGCAAAAATTAACTACAGGAAAGTACAAAAGTGAAGGAATGAAATTCTAAATGAAAAGATTAGGAAGATGGTTGCGAGGAGATATTTTCAGCTTCTCAGATTAATACAAAGCATTTTAATGCAGAGTACTAAAAATTCTATGTGGAAAATTCTACCTATATAAAAATTCGTATGCACTCAGGAATGATCATGTAAAATAACCAGTTGTTAAAAAGAATATTGGCATCCGATTACTAATGAATCAACAACCAAGAATAGCCAAGAATGTTTCATCCAACTGAAGTGATCAAACATTGCTTTATTAAAGAGAAGACTGAGGACAAAAATAAAGACAAAATGTATACCCAAGTGAGTGAGGAATGCTAATGAAGACATTCCCTCCTCACATTTGAGTCTCTGATATATAGTAAGTGACATGGAAAAATATCAACTAAACGATGGTTGTGTTAGGTCCTAGTGCTTTTCCAATGGCCAGGTGATGATAATATTGTTACTCTGTCTTCCTTTTTTGGTTTGGTTTTGAAGGAGGGTAGTGTTCAAAAGTAATGCTCCGGATGTCCAAAGGCAACTTCCCATGATTCTCAGCTAACTAGTTTGGCAGGCCAGTGCTCAAGCCCAAGAATGTCTTGTTATGTATGCCCTATGCTATTAAAGACCATGAAATTCATTTCTGTGGTACACAGAGGTCACCGGTATTCTATCCCAGAGTGATCAGGGATCTCCATGGCTACATAGCACAATGCTCAGGGAACCTGTGATATTGGAGACTCAACCAGGGTTAACAACTTTTAACATTTGTACATTGACCTTCTACTATCTCTGTAGCCACAGGAGCTCAATATTCCAGAAAATATGGGGCCTTTGCAAATAGAGGAGAAATCAGCTGTCAGAGAAAGCCTGTTTTTCCTGCCCAGATGTAAGGCAGCACAGAGCTAAATGGTGTGCAATCCAGAAAAATTAGCAGTCCCTAGAATAGGGAATATAAAAATGAGAGTGGGATATGCATTGGGTCATTAGCAAAGTAGTCTACCTCCCAGGAAAGCTTGTCTTTCTTCCTAAGAAAAGACAGTAGCTTCAAGGGCACCCTTTTATAGGAAAGTGTCCACTATGAGTTTGTTTTCATGACATCAGCTCCCACAACTTGTGGGTGGACTAAGAGGTTAGCTGTTTCTTTTTAACAAATACTTAGTCACCATGAAATTACTGTAAAGTTGTTTATCTTTGAGTGTCAGAGATATGTTTCACCAAGCCCTCAACTAGCACTTGCCTCCACCAATGCCCTCTCAACCCCCATTTGCTTCTCAGAAGTTGACTGCTGCTGAAACACTATCCATAATAGCCAAAATCTGGAAACAACCTGTGTCCAAGATCAATGACTGGTGAAGTAACTATGGTACATATACATCATGGAATATTCCTCAATTCTTGTTCTATTCTGATAAAAGACCATTAGCTAGTAGGCAAAAAAGTTAAGGGTCCTATAAAAGTCTGCACAGCTAAACTTTAAAAGTATATAAGACACACC
This sequence comes from Suncus etruscus, assembly GCF_024139225.1. Lineage (NCBI taxonomy): Eukaryota > Metazoa > Chordata > Mammalia > Eulipotyphla > Soricidae > Suncus > Suncus etruscus. Next base: position 18,511,174 of record NC_064863.1, on the reverse strand, counting down.
CAAAGAATATCTCAAAAGACTTCATGGGAATACCTATATTTCCTTTGTATGTTTAATACCTTTATAGTACTACCTCTTAGTGTATTTATTTCCAAATGTAAAGGTAGCCTCCTCCATCCTTTTTCTTTCTTTAATTACTTTCTTTAATTTATTTTTATTTATATCTTCTATTCTACATTTTTTCTTTAACATCACCTGTTTTGGTTCTTCTTGGTATGAAAACAGAGAAGAAAGTCTTTTTGGAATACAATTTCATGTCAAAACCAGGGCATAGTAATTGTGTAGCCTATCGTTCTTACTCCCAAATGCACCAGCAATATAATATGGCATCATTCCCTTTTGCAAAGGCATACTAAAAAGGGAAAAATTTTATGTATAGAATGTATGTATTTACTAGGCATAAGAACCCATGCATTTTATTATACATGGTACATCTCACCCTGAACATGTGTCATGTAAACTCAAATTAGACTTCATGTGATCAGAAAGCAACTATCCAACACCTACCCCAAGATCACAAATGTAGAACCTACACAGTTCCCTGCAACAGCACCAGGAACCAAATTGCTTTGGGGGAATTCCTAATATCCACTTTGGCACCAACTGGTGCCAGTTTTGATATGACATCCTGACAACAAGGAAACAGCAACACCTTGATCTAAGAGCCGGTTGCCCTATCTCATCACCTAATGGTAAGATGAAATCAGAAGACACATTGTCCTTTGATCTGAGATAAACCAAGATCACTAATTACAGAAGACTGACTTTAACAACTGTGCTGGGCAAAACTTATCCTGGGACCAGTAAGAAAGACCCTAGTCTAGACTTTGGCCTAGGATTTGTACAAAAACCAAGATCTCTAATTCCAGAGGTCTGACTATGACAACTGCAACAGAGCAGAACTTCTGGAACTATAATGAAAGACTCTATCCTAGGTTTCATCCTAGGATCTGTACAAAAACCAAGACCACTAATTACAGAAGTTACAACAATCATGATGAAACAGAACATCTGCCTTGCCAGTGCTAGCCTAGAACAGACCCAGGTTTGATCCCTGGAGTCCCATATGGTCTCCCAAGACAGGAGGGATTTTTGAGCCCATAGCCAGGAGTAACCTTTGAGTATTACCTGGTGTGGCCAAAGAAAACCAAAAAAAGAAAGACTCTATCCTAGACTTCATCCTATGACCTGTGCAAATACCAAGATCTCTAGCTACAGAGGCCTGATTTTATCATGCATAACTGAGCAGAACTTTTCCTGCCACCATAAAAAGACCTTAGGGTTCTATAATGAACATCTATGGAGCCTGTAGTTTGTTCCCATAACAGTATGCTTCAAGAGCAGTGAAATTCTGTATCTCTTAGACCAAAGGAATTCCCTTTTTAATTTCCCCAAAACTTACTGTACCTGTGAAGAAAATAAAACAAAACGAACACCTGCCATGCCAGCTCTCCTTCCTTTTTTTCTTCTTTTCTTCTTTTTTTTCTTTCTTGTGGTTGTTGTTTTGTTGTTGTTTTTTGTTGCTGTTGTACTTTTTTGTAGTTGTTCTTTTTTGTTTTTGTTTATTTTTATTGTGTTTTTCTTCTTTTTCCCTTTCTTCTTTTAAATTGATATTTATAACCTCTATATGAACTCCTCCCAGCCGTTTTTTCTTTTTCCAACAGAACCACAGAACTTAAATCATCTTGTTTTGCCTCATAAATTGAGGGGGAAAATAGATGGTATCATGACCAAACAGCAGTATGAACACTGAGTGGAAATAAAAGTGATCAGACTTAAACACCAAACCCAACGTCAACATCAACAGAATTGATACCCAATCAATAACAAGCTATACACCAAGGGACCAGTTACACTCACAGTCCAGGGGACAAAGTGGGGAGATATGGGATGCATGCTGGGAACAGGGGTGGAAGGAGGACAACACTGGTGGTGGAAATGGCCCTGATTCATTGTCATTATGTACCTAAAATATTACTGTGAACGATTCATAATTCACTTTGATCACAATAAATATTATAAAAAAAGTATGTAGGACAATAATTTACTTTATAGTGTGGAAGCCAGGAAGACCCAGAGGAAGACTCAGCTGAACTGAATTTAGTAAATAACACATGTTTTCTACTTTAACTCACTGTTAATGCCCTTACGGTAAGATTAAGAGATCATCATTGATTCATATCCAGCAGAGTAGAGAATATTGATTTATGTATTATTATATTTATAAGAATAATGTATATATTAAATTAACAGAATTTCAACTTGTTAAGTACAAAAGATATTTATAATTAAACAATCATGCATTGAGAATATTTATCTGGAGTTGGAAAGAGAGCTAAAAGGGCTAAGAGCATGCTTTGCATACAAGAGACCACATCCAATATCTGGCATTTTATGCTTCCTCAGATACTATTTGGAGTGATCACTGGGCACAGGGTCATGAGTAACCCCTAAGCACTAATGGGTATGATCCTCCAAGAAAAGGGAGGTTGGAAAAATAGGCATTTTTAAGAGTTAGTCAACAAAGAAACCTTAAGTACCAGACCTGTATGCATGAGGTATCCATGTTGGGAATGAGGTTAAAAATGTTCTCACTTCTGACAAATTCCTTTGAGTAATAAATTTTATTTCTGTTCCCTTCTAGCACAAGAATATTAGCATATAACTGATGAAGCATATTTTATAGTAGAAAAAATAAAAGACTAAAACTCTGTTTATACAGAAGCAGGAATAAGGAATGCCAGCACAAAGTGAAATTTCTATGAAATTTCTGAGCAATCAATTTAGGGATATGGATAAAAGCAGTGTTTTCCACAATTTTACTCTAACTGTGATACCTGTACTACTAGCTGACTCCATAGTCTTTTTCTTAATCAATAACTTTTGCTGTACTCAAATAACATAGTCAAAATGATGTTAATTCTATTATTGAAGTTATGACATCCTACCACCACCAAAGACCCCAACATACTGCACCAATGTTCATATATCAAATTTTCTGCCCCACTTCCCCACACTGCTTGGTTACACAAGATTTGTAATCCAAAGCCTAGGATGTGTGTCACTATTCAAAACTGTGCCCCCTTATTTAATCTCCAATTTACTAGAGATGAATGAGATCATTGCTATGTGTTCTCTCTCTGACATTTTTACTTAACATGATTCCCTCTAATTCCATCCATATTTCACCAAACTTCATTTATGAAGTTTGCACCTTGGAATACTTAGAGATCCCAAAGGGGGACCATAAGCACCCAGATGACAGATGGTACTCAGTCAGCTAAACATGAAATATGCTAAAATACGACAACCTCGTCCTTTCTTTCCTTCCTTCCTCTCTCCTTTTCTTTCATCCTTCCTCCCTTCCTTCTTCCTCCCCTGTCCTTTTCTTCCTTCTTTTCTTCCTTCTTTACTCCCTCGTGCTTATTTTACTTTCCTTCTGTCCTTCTTTCACTTCCTCTTCGTTCTTTCCTTCTTCCAATGCATTTTTTTAACCTAGCAGATAACTTTATTTAAAAGCAAAAGGTGTTTCTTGATTTGTTTGCAGTTCAGTGAGGTGCACCAAGAGAAGACCCTAACCTTTCTTCCCCCTTCAAATTTGAATCCTGTTTTCTGGAGGCAAGATAGGGAGCTGATTGCAGAAAACATGACTAACTAAATCGCAAAGGCATCTAGAAAGTATTGAGGACAAAAGAGAGTTCAGACCAAAGCAAAATACAGAGTGTGGACTGTTTCAGGAACTCCAAGGACCTGACTCTGACAGAAGTAAAAATCAAAGGAATAATGAGATTACTCACAGGATCATAGACTGACATGACTCCAGTGAGAAACAGTAGGAGCTGGGGTTAAATAGGTCACTTAAGGTCCTACAGGCCAGAAAGCAGCAGATGGACTTTCATAAAAACAGTTCCTGATAGTCCTTCAGAACTGCCTTTGCTAAGCAATTTTGCACACTTGCAAGCAATCTGGGTGCATTTAATCCACCTAACTAGAGTTTGTGTTCCCTGTAATTATTAATAATTAAAGCAAAGATTCGTGTATGTGAAAGGGATGTGGAAATCTGCTGGTTCGTTTTAATATTTGTCAACTTTTATTTGAAAACAGCAGGTGAAATTCTGATCTGGGCTACATTTAGCCTCAAACTATCATGCAGATTGTTTTGGTATCTATGTAATTGCAGAAGACTGCTTTGGTCGAAGCTCCTGAACACTTTTTATTGCTAATTTTGGCAATAAACCTGTTAATTAGTTAATTGTAAAACATTAGTGAATCAAGCAAAAAGAATCCATCTGTTTATAAAATTTCAAAGATCTCTTCTGGGCATAATGTTTAGAAACAAGAGCTGGCTTGTACTGTATTGCCTACTAAATTCAGGCCTGCTCTTTGGAATATTTGTACAGTTTCCTCTCAGGAGTATGAGATGATATCTTAATGGAGCTATTTGAGTCTTTTAAGATAATTTTGTAGGTATATGGTGTTGCATAGTTAGTTTCAAAGATTGTTAGAAACTGAGAATGATGAGGGTCACTCAACTTTTTCATCTGTATTTGATGCTGAACTAAAATATCATTAACAGAGCAGGATAAAAAAACTTAAAAAATAATTCTATATAGAGAAACACAATTATAAAAGAAAGGAGGGACAAAAATCAGAAGACTAAAAAAATTCCTCAATAAAAAAATGCAGTAGACTTAAGAGAAGAGCAAGAGAGAAATAGGAGTGTGAGGGAGGCAGAATCCAAGTGGAAAAAAAAGGATATGTCCAAAGATGACTTATCTCTGGTGAAGTGGACTGTACATTTTTATGACTGAAACCCAATTACAAACATGTTTGTAAACATAGTGCTTAAATAAATATATTAATAAAAATAAATGAATAAAAATAAAAAGAGGACTTTCCTGACACTTTAACCATCAGAATCCATAGAATTTACTGAAAATCTTCCTCTCAGGAGAACATAAAAAAAAAATTGCCAATCATCACTTGAAAAATGAGTATAGATCAAACTTCTGAAGAGGAAGGGTAAAGGAAATAAAATTTTATTTTGTAGTGTTTATTATTTGTGTTATTATTATTTGTATTATTTATTATTTCCTGATGGAACATTTTATTTAAAGTCTATGGTAACCCAGTCACCAAGAACCATTCTCCCTCTTACTGCTATTTTTACTATTACTATTACTTTTACTTATACTTAGTTGCAAATTTAAATTCCTTTAATTTCATTATTTTAAAACTTTTTTGTTTTCTTATTTTTGCCTACAGGTTTCCAATGAAAATATTTTATTAAGTACTCTGATTTGATTATGAAGTCCTCACATAAATATTCAGCAATACTTGTAGAAAAGAAGATACCATGACATAATGAAGCAAAGGACCCCGAGTTAAAAATCAGAAAATCTGGTTTCTGGTACAGTCTGATGAGTCATCCGAACATTAAATTATTTGATATTCATAAGCACTAATACACACAAACATAAAAGCACAGGATTGAACCTAGTCTCATTTTAGATTTATTTTAGGTAAAGCATTCTGGGATTTGATTTCTCAAGTTGCTTTGGGGTGAATCTTTTTGCTTCTAGTCCAAGCAAGTAAAGCCAGAGCTATTATAACTTGACAGCTGAAGAGAGAGAGAGAGAGAGATCAAAAATGAAGACTTTTGTAAATGCCCTGATACTCCACTTTTTAAAATAAATTAAAAGACTTCAAACTCCAGAGTCAATCTTGATTTACAAGTATCTTTTTTTTTAATCAGGAGGTTAAAATATTAGTATTTTAAAATATGCCAGTATATAGCATTCATTTGTTTCTATAATGTCTGATTTAAGGATAAAGATCTTTCTTCAACACTGAAAGCAAAATTTCCTAATTTATCTGGCTTCCAAGATAATTTACATATCCAGTGGAACATTTAATTTATCTGACCAGAACTGAGGATAATACATCTTGACTAAGATTAAACATATATTAGGATATAATATTGATGCTGATAGACAATATAGAGTCCAATCCAGATGATGATAAGAATAAAATGATTCTTAGCTAAAGTGCAATGATAACCTCAAAAGATACAGATTGATGACAACAGTTTCTAAGATTGAAAATGGGAAGGCAAAGGATAAAAGAGGAATAAATTGCAGCATTTCAACAAAGGATGGAGAAATTTAAAGGATAATGTTAATTGAATTATGTGTTGTAACCAGATAATGCCCTATTATTCAAAGATGAAAGCCACAGTCATATCAAACCATCTAGTGAAAAGACATAAACTTGAATCTGTAAGGGTTATTTTTAAAGAGGCAGATTCTAACATGAATCTGAATTTCAGGAGAACAATTTTAGCTGAAGCTTCTTAATTTATAATTGTGATAAACTTAGTCTGATTGCTCGAGGATATATATCCCAATTTATGGCATCATTGGAATAACTGAGTGCACTACTTTCCAGCCAAAATTCATGGGCTCATTTATATATTTATAACTTTCATCTATGCTTCTATATTTCCCAAGTACTTAAGTAATAGTCTATTTTTTAAGTAGCTTTCTTACTTACCTTCATGTGTGGCACATTGCTTATTAGAAATTGGCATAATATTTGTGAAAAAGAGCTGTACAATATCTATCTTCTCGTGCCTAGTACAAAGAATTTATCTAACTTGAGTCATTGGCAAATATTAAAATAAATGTTTTAGATATATACATATAAAATAATTAATTTAGAAGATAATATAATCCATGTTTAAAATAATGTACTAACATTTTTCATAGTGAATTTAATATTTACTAATTTTCATTAGAATAAAAGTAATATTTTCAAACAAAAGCAGATGAGAGATAGTTGACCAAATAACTTAGGAGAAAGCAAAGTTTCTCATATATTTTGATGCACTGAAAAATTTTTTATTTCTCCAAAGATTAAGAAAAGCACATATTTCTAACTTTATTCATCCTGAGAACATTATGGTTTAGTCACATCTTAAGAAATTAAGTTTTGGAGGACCTGAAGGGAACTCTGTCCTGTGCTTCTCTGTCTTTCCTGAATCCTTGAAGCTCTCCTCAGAGCCCTGGGAAGCAAACCCCCAGAAAACTGCACTCTGAAGCTACCCAGAGAGCAAGTGAATGAGTAAGAAATGGCTGACTGTGGGGACTGCCAGGTGAAGTGCTAATTGCTTTACCTGTGGAGTCTCTGCCCTGCTGTGCTTCTTCAAAGGAAACTGAACATGAAGGGAGCCCTATCCTGTGCTTCTCTGTCTTTTCTGAATCCTTGAAGCTCTCCCCAGAGCCCTGGGAAGCGAACCCCCCAAAAACTGCATTTTGAAGCTACCCAGCGAGCAAGTGAGTGGGTAAGAAATGGCTGACTTTACAAGCCCAGAAAGGGGAAGCTGCTAAACTCTGCTGGAACTCAGATGCAAGCACCCCTATCTGCCTGTCTTCTGTGCTGTGCTCCATTTTCAACCTGATTTCATCCTGTGTGTGGCTCATCTGCGGACGATTCGCCTTCCCTGGAGCTTTCCCTGCATGTGAGTTTACAAGCCCAGAAAGGGTGGAGCAAGATGAGCACGGCTGCTCCGCTTCACTTCCTGGTCATGCACATCATTTAGCCAATGAATACAACAACAACACTTAAAAACACCCACAATACAAGTGTGACAATGGGGAAACAATGCAGGCCAACACTAGACAAAGAGAATGACAATGGCAACTCTGATGACTTGAACATGACCAACCAACAAGTCAGTCACTCAGATAAGGAGTTTAGAGTTGCAATATGGAAGATGGTCAAAAAACTCAAAGAAAGTATAGAAGAGAACACTAATAAGAATCAAGAGAATATGAAGATAGAAATCAGAAAACTCCAAACTGAAATTTCAGGTCAAATAACAGGACTGAAAACCTCAGTAGATGAATTGAAGAAAAACATGGTTAAGCTTTCCCATGGGTTCACAGCAGCTGAGGATAGAATTAGTGCACTGGAAGATGAGATGAATAACAATTCCATACAGCAGAAGAAAATGGAAAAAGCCTTAAAGCAAATGATCAAACAATGGAAAAATTACTCAGAGAAGGGGAACAGATGAAAATAGAAGTCTATGATAAGCTCAACAGAAACAACTTAAGAATCATTGGAATCTCAGAGACCCAGGAAGAAAATCTTCAGGAAGAATCAATGGTCAAGAACATCATTAAAGAGAAACTACCAGAGCTAATGAATACATGCGATCAAATCCTGCATGGCCGAAGAGTACCAACTGAAAGAGACCCCAGAAAAAACACCCCAAGACACATCCAAGTCACAATGATGAATCCCACAGATAGAGACAGAATTCTGAAAGCAGCAAGATCAAAAAAGAGAAATTACATTCAAGGGAACATCATTGAGATTTACTGCAGACCTGTCACAAGAAACACTCAAGGCCAGAAGGCAGTGGTTTGAAATAGTGACAAAACTCAATGAAATAAATGCTTCTCCTAGAATACTGCGTCCAGCAAAACTCACTTTCAGAACTGAAGGAACAATACATGGTTTCATAAACAACATCTCAGAAACTTTACATACTCAAAACCATTCTTAAAAGAAAAACTGAATGGCCTAATTTAAGACAAGACTGACCAACAGACACACCAAACTTTGATATAAAGATGTCATTAACAACCAGGACAATTCTTTCTCTCAATGTCAATAGACTAAATGCACCAGTTAAGAGACACAGAGTGGCTAAATGGATCAAAAAACTCAATCCAACCTTCTTCAGCCTACAAAAAATGCACCTGAATAGTCAGAACAAACATAGACTCAAAATAAAAGGCTGGAGAAAAATTATCCAAGCAAACAACACCCATAGAAAAGCTGGAGTGGCCATACTAATATCAGATGATGCAAATTTTATACTTAGGAAAGTTGTAAGGGACAAAGATGGACATTTTGTATTAATCAAGGGATACGTACAGCAGGAAGAAATAACTCTCCTAAACATATATGCACCGGATGAGGGGCCAGCAAAATATCTAATAAAATTGTTGACAATTCTGAAAAATAATATCAATAACAACACAATAATTGTGGGAGACCTCAACACGGCATTGTCAACATATGACAGGTCAAGGAGACTGAAATCCAACAAGAATATACTAGACCTGAAAAGAGAAATGAAAGGAAGAGGCCTAGTAGATATATAAAGAACACTCCACACCCAGAAGCCCGGATACACATACTTCTCTAATGTACATGAGACATTCTCCAGGATAAATTACATGCTAGCACAAAAAAACATACCTCCATAATATCAAGAGGATAAAAACTTTGCAGACTACCTTCGCTGAACACAAGGCCCTGAAATTATATGTGAAATACAAAGGGACACAGAAGAAAAACTTTAATACCTGGAAGTTAAACAGCCTAATACTGAATAACAAGTGGGTCCAAGATGAAATCAAAGAGGAAATCAAAACCTTCCTGAAAACAAATGACAATGGAGACACAAACTATCAGAACCTATGGGACAAAGCAAAAGCGGTACTGAGAGGAAAATTTATAGCTTTGCAAGTACACATCAGGAAAGAAGAAGGGGCATACCTGAATAGCTTAATGATGCAGCTCATAGAATTATAAAGTACTCAACAAAAGGACCCAAAAATAGGGAGACGGAAGGAAATAACAAAGCTGAGAGCAGAAATCAATGAAGTGGAAACCCGAAAAACAATCCAAAAGATCAACGAAAGCAGAAGTTGGTTCTTTGAAAAAATAAACAAGATTAATAGACCACTGGCAAAACTAACAAAGAAAGAGAGAGTGAGAAACTTGATAACTCATATTAGGAATGAAAAAGGAGAGATCACTACTGATATGGTAGAGATCCAAAGGGTAATCAGAAACTACTTTGAGAAACTCTATGCCACTAAAAATGAAAACCTGGAAGAAATGGATAAATATTTGGATTCTTATAATCTTCCATGGTTGAATGAAGTGGATGTAGCATATCTAAACACACCCAGCACTATTGAGGAAATTAAGACAGTAATCAAATGTCTGCCCAAAAAACAAAAGCCCAGACCCAGATGGATTTACTAATGAATTCTTTCAAACCTTTCAAGAGGAACTTCTACCAATCCTGGCAAGACTCTTTCATAAAATAGAAAAAACAGGAACACTTCCAAACAGCTTTTATGAAGCCAACAACACCTTGATACCTAAACCAGTCAGAGATGCTACGAAAAAAGAAAATTACAGACCAATATCTCTGATGAATACAGATGAAAAGATCCTCAACAAAATCCTGGCAAATAGGATTCAATGCCTAATTAAGAAGATCATCCACTAAGATCAAGTAGGTTTTATCCCAGGAATACAAGGCTGGTTTAACATCCATAAATCTATCAACATAATGCACAACATCAACAACAAGAAAAATAGAAATCACATGATCATATCAATAGATGCAGAGAAAGCATTTGATAAGTTCCATCACCCATTCTTGATCAAAACTCTCAGCAAAATGGGAATGGAAGGAACCTTTCTCAATATAGTTAAGGCCATCTACCACAAGCCATAGGCAAATATTGTCCTCAATGGAGAAAAACTGAAAGCCTTTCCCCTAAATTCTGGCACAAGACAAGGCTTTCCTCTCTCACCACTCCTATTCAACATAGTACTGGAATACTTGCTATAGCAATTAGGCAAGAAAAAGATATCAAGAGAATCCAGATAGGGAAGGAAGAAGTCAAGCTCTTACTGTTTGCAGATGACATGATACTCTACCTAGAAAACCCTAAAGTCTCTATGAAAAAGCTTCTAGAAACAATAGGCTCATATAGCAAGGTGGCAGGCTACAAAATTAACACACAGAAATCAATGGTCTTTCTATACACCAATAGTAATAAGAAAGAAATGGACATTAAGAAAACAACCCCATTCACAATAGTGCCACACAAACTCAAATATCTTGGAATCAACTTGACTAAAAATGTGAAGGACCTATACAAAGAAAACTATAAAACTCTGCTCCAAGAAATAAGAGAGGACACGTGGAAGTGGAAGCACATTCCTTGCTCATGGATTGGCAGGATTAACATCATTAAAATGGCAATGCTCCACAAAGCATTGTACAGATTTACTGTGATCCCTCTAAAGATACCCATGACATTCTTCAAAGAAGTGGATCAGGCACTTTTGAAATTCATTTGGAACAATAAACACTCTAGAATAGCTAAAGCAATTATTAGGAAGAAGAATATGGGAGGAATTACTTCGCCTAACTTTAAACTGTACTACAAAGCAATAGTTATCAAAACAGCATGGTATTGGAATAAAGACAGGCCCTCAGGTCATTGGAATAGGCTTGACTACTCAGAGAATGTTCCCCAGACATACAATCACCCATTTTTTTGATAAAGGAGCAAGAAATTCTAAATGGAGCAAAGAAAGCCTTTTCAACAAGTGGTGTTGGCACAACTCGCTAGCCACTTGCAAAAAATTGAACTTAGACCCCCCAGCTAACATCATGTACAAAGGTTAAATCCAAATGGATGAAAGACCTCGATATCAGACCCAAATCCATAAGATATATAGAACAACACATAGGTAAAATACTCCAGGACATTGTGACTAAAGGCATCTTCAAAGAGGAAACTGCACTTTCCAAGCAAGTGAAAGCAGAGATTAATAGATAGGAATATATTGAACTGAAAAGCTTCTGCACCTCAAAAGAAATAGCGCCCAGGATACAAGAGCCACCCACTGAGTGGGAGATACTATTTACCCAATACCCACCAGATAAGGGGCTAATCTCCAAAATATACAAGTCACTGACAGAAATTTACAAGAAAAAAACATCTAATCCCATCAAAAAATGGGGAGAAGAAATGGACAGACACTTTGACAAAGAAGAAATACAAATGGCCAAAACACACATGAAAAAAATGCTCCACGTCACTAATCATCAGGGAGATGCAAATCAAAACAACTATGAGGTACCACCTCACACCACAGAGAATAGCACACATCACAAAGAATGAGAACAAGCAGTGTTGGCGGGGATGTGGAGAGAAAGGAACTCTTATCCACTGCTGGTGGGAATGCCGTCTAGTTCAACCTTTATGGAAAGCAATATGGAAATTCCTCCAAAAACTGGAAATCGAGCTCCCATACGACCTAGCTATACTACTCCTAGGAATATACCCTAGGAACACAAAAATACAATACAAAAACCCCTTCCTTACACCTATATTCATTGCAGCACTATTTACCATAGCAAGACTCTGGAAGCAACCCAGATGCCCTTCAACAGACGAATGGCTAAAGAGACCGTGGTACATATACACAATGAAATATTATGCAGCTGTCAGGAGAAATGAAGTCATGAAATTTTCCTATACATGGATGTATATGGAATCTATTATGCTGAGTGAAATAAGTCAGAGAGAGAGAGAAAAACGCAGAATGGTCTCACTCATCTATGGGTTTTAAGAAAAATGAAAGACATTCTTGCAATAATAATTTTCAGACACAAAAGAGAAAAGAGCTGGAAGTTACAGCTCACCTCATGAAGCTCACCACAAACAGGGGTGAGTTTAGTTAGAGAAATAACTATGTTTTGAACTATCCTAATAATGAAAATGTACAAGGGAAATAGAAAGCCTGTCTAGAGTACAGGCGGGGGTTGGGTGGAGAGGAAGGAGATTTGGGACATTGGTGATGGGAATGTTGCACTGGTGATGGGTGGTGTTCTTTACATGACTGAAACCCAAACACAATCATGTATGTAATAAATTTGTTTAATTAAAAAAATAAATCCAAAAAAGGGTGTAAAAAAAAAAGAAATTAAGTTTTTGGTTGTGGATGTGATTTTAAAATTATGTATCAGAAAACTCATCGTTACAAGTATTGTAAATCACAGAACTATAATCAATAATAGTACATAAATAAATTGAAACTTTAAAAAGAAATAAATGTTCTGACCGAGAAAGATCAACTGGTATATTTTCTTTGCTTTAGCCATCAGTGTTAATCACACTTCATAAAGTGCAGGAGAAATTTGTAACTCTGATCACACAATTATTTCAATAAATTATTCATCCTTATATTAAAATAATTCAATAATTAATTGAGCATACTGATTCTATCATTGGATAGACTTCATCGTTCATGGTATTTTGTAGTTTGAGCTGAACTCAGCCTCACAAATTTATAGAATAAATCTAGGCTAAGCATGGTTTGTAGAAAAAGTATAGTCATTTTTTTTTAATTTTTGGTATTCTCAAGCTAAATACTTAAAAAATCTAAGGACTTTTTGTTTAAATAAAGGAACAATGCAAGAGTTATCATTGCCCTTATGCCCAAAATACAATTTATTTATATATTTATTTATTTATTTATTTTTGGTTTGGGGATCACATCCGGCAGCACTCAGGGATTACTTCCGGGCTCTATGCACAAAAATTGCTCCTGGCATGTTTGGAGGACTATATGGGATGCCAGGATTCAAACCACCATCCTTCTGCATGCAAAGCAAATGCCCTACCTTTATGCTATCTCTCAGGCCCCTTATTTAGACATTTAAAATGGCTTGTATTTATTATTTCTCAAAATGTTTTTGACTCTTGTTGATGTTTAAAATTCCAAATAAATTGTACTAGTGGGGTCAGAGCGATGGTGCAAGCGGCAAATTGTCTGCCTTGCTTGCCCTAGCCTAGGACTGCCAGGTTCAATCCTCCTGCTTCTGTTATGGTCCCCCAAGCCAGAAGCTACTTCTGAGCACATAACCAGGAGTAACTCTTGAGCATCATCAGTGTGACCCAAAAACCAAAATGAAAAGAAAAGAAAAGAAAAAAAGAAGGAAAGGAAAGAAAAGAAAAAAAAGAAAAGAAAAGAATTGTACTAATGACCATTTTAAGACCTAGAAGAATATCACTGGAGTTTGTTGGAGATAGCATTGAATATATATAATTTAGGTAGGACAGTTATTTTCATAGTCATTCTTTCAATGATAGATTCTTTTTTCATGAATCAATAGTCTGATTCTTCTAATCAATGACCATGAGGTATTTTTTCCATAAATTCTCTTCTATTTTCTTCTTAAATAACTCTTAAATCTCCCAATTAAGGGAGACAAAAGTGTCTCTATTTTAAGTTGGTAGCTAGTAATTTGATGTTTTTAGACATTGTTTTGAATGCACTAGTCTTTTTAGCTTTGTCTCTTCTAATTGACTATTTGCAGTAGAACATATTTCTTAGTATTGATATTTTAGCTTATTACTTTGCTAACATATTTTGACTGCCATTATTTCAGAACATTTTAATGGAATCTTCAAGATTATATATTTATATATGAACTGATAACCTGTGTTAAGTAGACCAAGTCAGAAAGACATGAAGAAATACTGAGCTTTCTCACTTATGTGGAAAACTCATCTAGGGAATGTTATCTATCAAAAGTGGACAAAATATTGGCTTTGAGATTATAGAAATAAAAATTCTAAGGAAGGAGAGAAACAACTAAATTAAGAGTTGACCTAAAAATAACACTACTTGTCAAGGGCAAGTAGTCTTGGACCTTTCTGTGGAGTAGAGGTAAGCTAGCTATAACATGACTGAAATCATCACCAAAGTGTCAATAATTAAACTATAATATCTATCTGCCTGGCCAGAGTGGTGGCGTGGAGTGGTAAGGATCTGCCTTGCTGGCGATAGCCTAGGACATATGGTCCCCCAAGCCAGAAGCAATTTCTGAGCTCATAGCCAGGAGTAACCCCTGAGCATCACCATGGGTAGCCCCCAAAAAAGCAAAAACCAGCAAACAAAAGAACAAAAAAAAATCTACCTGTCAAGGATTTAGGTTAAGACATGGAAGGGAATGTGAGGTCATGGGGAATAAGGTGGCTATTTGGGCTCATAGGATGGTGAGCGTGATCAACTATAGTATGTGCAAAACCCTGTTGTAAACAATTAGGCACATCGTGCTATCTAAATAAATTTTTATTAAAGTAAAATACATTTAAAAGATAATTTGCACACCTGCACTCTCAGAAGCCATCTCCATATTTTAATTATGTACTCTATGGTCATCCCAAAAGATTTCTCACAATTTGGGGGGGGGGGATTTCACACCTGTGATGTTTGGAAGTTACTTCTGGTTCTACACTTCAAAATTATTCCTGGTGTTGCTTGAGGGACCACCTGGGATGCCAGAGATCAAATCCAGGTTTTGACATGTGTTAGGCAAGCTCCTTACCTGCTGTACTAACTCTGGTCCCCCTTATCTATGTATTTATACCTTTAGAGAGCACCACCCCCCTGGAACATGGGCTGACTTTAGCAACTCACTTTCTTATTTTCTTTCCCATTCTATATATTTCAATCTATGTAATAGAACTTGCTTCCAGTGTCCTTCTCTGAATAGAATATGATTAAAGTAATAGAATTCCAATTCTAAAATTTTCATAAAAATATTTTTCTGATTTGAATACTTTTTATTTTCCTACGACAAGGGAAGACTGGCATATTCTAAGCTGCCCAATAAAAAAATTGGGGGTAACACTTCATACTTCAGCAATTTGGGAACTAAGAATATTGTGTCAACAGTCTACAAGGAACTGAAATTTACAGACAACCAAGTAAGTGTCCTGGAAATAGATCCTCCACTCTAACTTCAAATATGTTCATAACTTTGACCAACAGCTTCATTTCAACTTCACAAGAGATTTTGAGCTAGTCTGGCATCCAGATAAAATACATTCAGATTTCTGACCCATAAAAACTATGAGATAATGAATAGATGTCGTCTTAAGCTGTATGTGTTGGGCTGTTCACTACCCAATAATAAGTAAGTAGTACAACCCCCCTCAAAATAAAAACAAAAACAAAAACAAAAAAACGAGTTCTTACTGCATATGTCAATTTGCTTTGAATTAAAAGCATAAACCATGATAAATGTTTTATTTAAATATAAACATGTTTGCATTGCTTTCTTTATTCTTATTTGCAAATAAACAGAGAAGAAAATGTTAATAACTTCCTTATGAGTACAGTTCACCCTGAATTGGTTTTTTCATTCCTTGATGTACCCAGATGTACTTTGGAGAAAACAATGATCAAATATCACAGCATCCTAATGATGAAAACACTACCCAAACCATAAACATAGAATTTTATCTGTCTGATTCCTCTATCCTTTCAACTGAATCCGAATTTTCTGTCTCAAATAACTTATGTTTGAGAGTGTTAGCTCTTCATTCATTTTACTCAAAATGTGACTCATCACAGATGTCACCTTGGAAACCTATCTTTAGGTTTGTAGGAAATTTTCAGATGTCGAAGGGAGTTTGTTCCTGTCTTAAGAGTTGCTTGGCCACTGAAGAGGAATGTTAACAGCTGTGGGAGAAGCAATTAGTGTCCATTCTATCCTGATTGACAATTCTGTAAAATGCCCACTAGCATTTTCTATGCATAGTTTTACAAAATGGCAACCTTCTGTTTCAGAATGCTGGGTAACTACGGAGTTCTGGATTTACTGATCATCATACAGATGCCCCATGTGGCTTCCAATTAGGGAATCAAGTCTCATTTCACTCTCCAACCAAAATGAAAAATAAAAGAGACAGATAAGACCTTCATAGGGAGGTACGCACTGAGATTTCAGGCAAGCTGAATACATGAATACCATCTTTTAGGGGCATTCAATTAAAAATGCAAAGGCAGAGCTCTCTCGAAGAAACTGGAAAGCTCTGGATGAAAGGAGAGAGATTAGTGAGGACCCTGCAATAAAGGCACTGTTTTCATACAATGCCCTAATCAGGAGGACAAGTGGCAGTTGTTAGGAAGCTGTGAGACTCAGAACAATACCTTTCCCTGAAAAAAATTGTTACTGCAAAACAAGGGCTACAGAAGGACAATACCAAGTTGGACACATGAAAGAGAACAATGACTTTAAGACGTTATCCATGGCACCTGGTAAGGTTTCTTGCTTCCAAAACGAAAATACTGTAAACCAGAAAATAGAGGGCTATTTTTCCCTTGGCTTCCAAAATTTCTATTTTTCTCACTGTGCATTTTATATGGTCCCAATTATCTGAGTTAGTGCATTAATATACAAGTACTATGATCTTCCATTTCCCCTAATTAAGACTATTAAGAAGACGTTTTATGCTCTTATTTTTAAAAATAAAATTCAACTTAAAGTTACTGAATCAGATCTTATTAGCTGCTATAGCATACAATATTTCAGGAGAGTCAAAATGCCTCAGTCGGAAATATTCTGTGCCTATCAAGATGGCAGGCAAGAAGTTGGAGAATGAGTCTGGGGTGAGGGACCATGGACATGGATGATGGGAGTTGATACAGGTGGTAGGTAGGCTTGTTCTTAAAATATTGCATGCCTAAAACTCAACTATCAATGACTTTGTAAATCACATCTCTTTATATCAAAAGCTTAAAAATATCAAGTTATGTCCAACCTCAAGAACATTATAACATACTCTTTATTCTTTTTATGTATTTTATCAAGTATATAAGTGTCAATGTTTAATCAATACCAGCATAAAAGATCTGAAAATAATGTTTACCATTCTATGCTTTTACTAATAAAATGTTCAAATTAGAGCTTACACATATTTAAAAAGTAATATGAGAAGTGAATTAAGGAATCAACTCACATGATGCTATTTTTGTGAAGAAGAAAAATTCAGGGGGACAGAGTGATTGATAATATAGAAAATTGGCTACTTGACCAGGGTTCAATCCCCAGCATAAAATATGGTCCCCTGAGCCCTGACAAGAATACTTCCCGAATATAGATCCAAGAGTAATCTTTGAGTGTGGTCCCAAAACTAAATTAAAAAAAAAAAGGAAGAAAATAATGAGAAGTTTTTATTCAATTAATTTAGTCAGCATATGAAAGCTTTCACTGCATAATGAGCACAAATATAGTCAGAATGGGAAGATATAGCACCCAGTCATTTATACAATGACTGGTACTAGACAAAGACATTCCCTCGGTCCAGCACATAGAAATTGCTCAATGCAAAATATTTGGAGATGGGAGGTTGTACTACACCCAGCAGTACTCAGGGTGTATTCTTGTCTTTATGCTCAAGGATCACTTCTGGCAGGGCTCAGAGGACCACATAGGGTGCAAAGAAACAAACAGAGGTCAGTGTGTTACAGATTAAGTGCTCTGCTTACTGTGATATCTCTCCAAAGCAAATGCAAGAGTTTTAATAATAAATAAAGATCTTCAAAGAAGGAAGTTGGAGGGAGTTGACAGATAGTACAGTGGATAAGGCATGTGCATGTTTTGGCTAGTTGTATTAAGGGGAAAATAGAAGTTCTAGAAAGAAAGAGCAAGATATTCAACTCTGCTTCATTCTGAAGACCAGACTGTTAAGTTGACTTTAATAGTTCAGCTGTTCATTTTTTGCCTTCTTCAAGGGAAGGACAACTTTTCAATAATCTGCTTTCCACTAGTCCTAGATTCTTTCTAATACATTTTCCCTTTATCTGTTATTTTTCCTAGTATATGCTATAGAATGACAATTTAGCCTGCTATGAGAAATATTTGAGGCATAATTACTATAACAAGTATGTAACAATACTGCCACCTCCACCACCCAAAACTTGAAAGATAACATTTCAAGGCAAACTTGAAGATATACCTGGCAAGTCATTTTGCTTGGACTGAGGGTTCAGAACAACCACCATAAGCACAATTAATACTCAGACATGTTTTCTTTATCATGGCTGAAGAGAATGGACCTTTCTAAATGATTTTCTGTCAACACTTAAATGATAAGTTCTATGAACAGTAATAGGCCAAATGAAGAATTTCTGGATACATGATAAAAGGGATTCTCAATTTTTCTCTCCTCTCAGTACATCTCAATGATACGCTTAGAGGAGACATCAGTGTTGAGATTTTCAACCAGGAGGAAGAATTATCTTTTCCCTTAGACCAATTCAGGATGGCAGAATTCAGCAGTAGTTAACAATACATTGTCTTAGGAATCTGACACTCAAAAATATTTAAGGTTTTTCTTTTAGCTGGTGAAAACATAAAGGCTTTGTTACAAAATTAATTTTTAAAGCCTTAATAAATTTGGAAGAAAGAAAAGTAAAAAGGGTAAGTATTAAGAAAATAATATGATTATTATTATGCCTCAACCAAGTAAAGCCATTTTCTTTTCTTGGTCAAAATAGCTTGTTGGAGGCTGGAACTAATACAGTGCATAGGGCATTTGCCTTGCAAAAGGTCTATTCGGGCTCAATCTCCAGAATCCCATATGAACCAAAAACCAAATTTAAAAAATTAGCTTGTTGGGGGGGAGAGTAAAAAGAAAAAAAAATTAGCTTGTTGCTTTTTTGTTGTTGCTTGTTTTGTTTTTCTGTAGATATAGTATCAACATTAGCTACTTTTTTTTTGCCTCCCCTTAGTCTTCAACTCACTCTTTTTTGTTTGTTTGTTTGTTTTGTTTTTGGGTCACAGCCGGTAGCGCTCAGGGGTTACTCCTAGCTCTATGCTCAGAAATCGCTCCTGGCAGGCTCAGGGGACTATATAGGATGCCAGGATTCCAACCATGGTCCTTCTGCATGCAAGGCAAACTCCCTACCTCCATGCTATTTCTCCGCCTCCCCCACTCACTCGTATAGCCTGCTGGTATTTTTGGCCAACAAGCTTCATCCATTCACTCAGAATTTGAATTTTGCTGTGAAAAATAATTGCTCTCATTCCCTCAAAATTGACAGATTGCTAAATGTAACATACAGGAACTTCAAGAAACAACTCAGAATTGGTCACACCCAAGTTTTCTAAATGTCTTTTTTATAACATTGAAATTCTTCACTGCCATCTTTCTATACCGATGGTAGCTGAAAATCAGAAGATTTCAACTCTTTTTCCTTCAAAACACTTTTCTCAATCTTGGGACTTTTATTATTTTAGACACCCTAGAAAACTTTAATAATCATGATAAGACCATTCATGATAATAAGCAAGAAAATATTTAAAGGTCAGTTATTTTATTTTATTTATGAAATGACTCAGGTGATTTATCATGACCCTCATTATATTTTGTTGAAGTGTTTTGTTTTGTTTTTTTAAAGAAGGTAAGAGAGGGAAAAGAAAACCTCAAACAGAGCTCTTGAGGCCCAGGAATCCTTCCAGCAAGGCAGTTCTCAGCCAACCAAGCCAATAGATCAGTGCTCGGGTACGAGGATGTGGTACTATTGATGCCTTGTGGTACCACCCTTTACCTGAACCATATCCACAGTGCTCATAGGGTTTCCAGAGTTGCCCTGGGGTTGCTTGCAGGAAATCAGGCTTGCAAAGGATGGGACCAAAGTTAGTCACATGTATAACCTTAACCCCTGTTTTCTCTCTCTTCTTTTTATTTTATCTTATTCTTTGATTTTCTGTTTCTTTGTTTTGTTTGGGGCCACACCAGGTGACCTTCAGGGGTTACTCCTGATTATGTGCTCAGAAATAGCTTCTGGCTTGGGAGACCATATGGATGCTGCTAATAGAATCCCAGGTCTGTCCTCGGTCAGCTGCAGAGAGGAAAAACACCCTACCACTGTGCTATCATTATAGCTCCTGTTTTCTCTCTCTTCTTTTTTGCTTCGTTTTGTTTTCAGAACACAGCTAGCAGTACTCAGTATTAATTCTTGGCTCTCTACTTAGAGATCGCTCATAATGAGAGCTTTGATGGCCAAATAATAAAATATCCGGGATCAAACCTGGTACAGCTTTATGTAAGGCAAATACACTACTCACTGTACTATCATTTCAGCTCCTATCAATCATTTTTACAATAAATTTTTCCTATTTATATCCCTATGAGGAAAGAAACTGGAAAAATATATAGATCAATGACGAGGTCAAGATGACCAAGGCATTTAAACAGTGACACCCACTACAGAAGATGAATTAAAACGACACTGAAGAAGCAGAACTGCTAGAACCACAAAGAAAGCCTTCATCATAAGCTCCATTCCTTGAGCTGCACAGTCACCAAGATCTCTAGATACAGAGGACTGATTTTACCATCCAAGACGAAGCAGAAGTCTTCCATACACCACAAAAGCACAGAGGGGAGAGTAAATGATCATGCAAGGAGTCTATAGTTAATCCCATGACAGTATACTTCAGGGGTGGAGAAACCCTGTATCTCCTAGGCCAAGGGAATTCTCTCTATAATATCCCCAATAATTACTGTGCCTATGCAGGGTGAAAAAAAAAGGGGGGGAGCACAAAATAATAATTTTCCACATATATATTTATTTATTGATTGATTGATTTTTTTTGACATCTTTATTTTGGTATAGATATTGAAGTTGATATCTCCTTTTTTATTTTATATTATTTTATCTTATCTTTTTCTTTTTGCACTCCCGTATGATTTGAATTCAGAACCGAGACTATTGTGTGGTGCTTCTCTTTATTGTTGTAGGGCTCACTGGATATTTAATTTGACATTTATTTTTGTATTGTTATGGTGTTTCAATTACCTTTTTCATGTCCTATCTCAAACTGAGGCTGATAGCCACTAGAAGTATTCTTCCCATTTTCAGCATATTTTTAATTAATTTATTATTTTTATTTTTTTGGCTTAATCTTTACCCCATTCTATTGCCTTTCTTTCCCTCAAACAAAACCACATAACTCTATTTATCTAGGATAGCCTCTCAAATAGATGGAGAAACAAGGGTGGGCACCAGGACCAAAAAGATGTATGATCACTGATAGTAAGCTAGACAAAGAGGGGACCACCTACTCTAGCAGCCTGGGGGGTGGTGGTGGAGGGATATGGGTTGCAGAAAGGGAATGGGGAAGGGGGAAGGAGAAATTTGGTGGTGAGTACTCCCCTGATTCAATGTTAATATGTACCTAAAATACTAATGTGAAAGATATGTAAGCCACTATGATCAAAATAAAAAAATTTCAAACTTGAGGGGTGGGAAAAAATAAAATAAAATTCCAATCTCCTGGGTTTTATTTTGTTTTGTTTTGTTTTGTTTTGGCTGGGATGGAGGGGTCACATCTGGCAGTGTTCAGGGCTTATTCCTGGCTCTGTATTCTGAAATAAGTGCTAGCCCACTCAGGGAACAGGCTCCTAGAAGACTAGCTTATACATAGAATGTAGATGATAAGATATTTTTTCCGAACACACCAACAATGTTGGAACAATACCTAGAACCTTAAAGACTCTATCCTAGGCCTTGTCCTAGGACCTGCGCAAATACCAAATTTGCTTGCTACAGTGGCCTTATTTTCTCATCCACAACCGAGAGGAAAGGTTCCTGACACCACAAACAAAACAAAACAAAACAAAACAAACAAACAAACAAACAAACAAAACACCGGGATATGGCAATGAGAAGGTATGGAGCCAGTGGTTGTTCCCATGACAATATGCTTCCAGAGTGGCGAAACCCTGAATCTCTTAGGCCATGGGAATTTCCTTCCTTCCCCAATACTTACTGTGCCTATACAAAAAAAACAAAACAAAACAAACAAACAAAAAAAAACGGTGGGGTAACACCAAGCCCTGCCACTGCACCACTTTTTCTGGTTTTGTTTTGCTTTATTATTTTTTGTTTGTTTTTTGATATTATCTCACCTCTTTTTTCTTTCACTTTTTTCTTTCTTTTTCACTTTTGTGGATATTATTCGGTGATTTTTTTTCTTTCTATTTTAGTAGTTGATACCAAGTTTTTTCTTCTCTTTTCCTTAAGCTTTTTATCTCCAACAGAATAGCATAATTTGAATCATTCAGCCTCATAAATTGAGGGGGGAAAGAATGATACCAGGACCAGTCATATGAACACATAATGTAAATAAAAAAATGACCAGACTGGAACACCAAACAGAATAGATACCCAACCTATAACAAGCTGTAAAGTGGAGACCAGTTACACTAGGATTCTGGGGGGTAAAGGAGGGATATGTGGGAGACAAGCTGGGAACAGGAGTGGAGGGAGGACAACATTGGTGGTGGGAAAGCCCTTCATTCATTGTCACTATGTACTGTAAATAATTCTGTGTAATGAACTTCAGTCAAAATAAAAAAATAAAAATAATAAAATTAAATTAAAATAGTTTGCAAATCTTGAAAATAAAAAAGGTATTTTTTTCTTTCAATCCCCCATATCTATCAATTGAGGATAAAAGTTTTTTTTAATCTCTGAAGTTAATATTACTCAATTCAGTTGTGTTAGAGAAAAAAATCTTTATTCTTTGCATACTCTTTCTCAAAGAAATCTTAAATTCATTCTCAGCCAGTAGAGAAAAATATTTTCATCCTGTTCATAGGCCACCAAAAATGTGATTACTTCAATTTCTACTTACTTTAGGAATTGTAAGTTCCACCTACTTCTTTAAGGAATGATGACCCTTTGAAATGTGCATTACTTAGGAGGTCACAGAAAATGTAGGAGAAAATTTAGCCCCCTGTCATATGCTCTATGAACCCCTGCACGTCTTTCAGTACTTATCACACTTCTAATTACTTGTTCAATGTCACTGTCTAATTACTTCTTCCCCACATGTTCTCTATTAAGAATTTTAGAGGCCCTGAGCTCTGTCAAGATAATGGTATCTGCTCCAACACCATATGGATCTTGAAATGAAGGGGGAAAAAAATCAAAATTTTCCAATATGGTTGAGATGTCCAACATGGTTTTGATCTTTCTTCTCCTGTCTGTTTCAAAACCGTACTCCCTAGAGCAGATGCTAAAATTCATCTGAAAACAGGGGTGAGAAGAAATCCAGTGTGGAAGTGGATGGTAGGAAAGGGAGAGGAAAAGATTGGGGGGAAAGTTCACAGAGAGAAAAGGTGAGAAAGCAGAGGTGGAGAGCAGAGGGAGGAAGAAGAGGAAAAAGCAGGATAAAAAAAGGCAGTAACTGGATTTTCTATGAGTTGGGAAAAAAGAGGCGGATAGGTTCTAAATTCCCTAGCCCATTGTTAGAACTCAGAAAATCATCTGTTTCATTACGGCTTAATTCTAAAATGAATGTTGCCATCCTCCTTTTTATAGAATTATGAACTGTGTCTTTATTTACTTGCAGAGCACAATTTTCAAATACGTGTCCATCCACTGCTCATGTTGTCTTTGTCATGGAATTAGGGAAATGTAGCATGAGCTTTAAATTTGCAGCTGCTGTCCAATAAATGAGGAAGGGCCACCATGCAGATAGAGCTATGATATGTGACATTAGCTATTCAACAGTTCCAGTCCTTGGGACTTTTGATTTCTGTCACCCTGGAAAATGAGCAGCATTTGTGCTGACAGCTTTTTTTTTTCTCCAATTCACCCCTTTTAATGAATCTATTCTAACCTGAGGTATGCATTTAAATAAAATTTACACGCCATATCAAAACAGCAATATTAACAGCACTTGTGACCGCAAAAAAAATCCCACGCATATTACAGGAAATTTACCCATACAATACATTTAGCCAAAATGGAGCTTGTAGATGACTTCCATCTTAGAGGCTGACAACAACAGTGACAATACACAGACCCTTATTTTCTACTTGGTCTCGAGAAAAAAAGAAAGTAGGCTTTTGTGCAACATTCAAATTTGTCAAGTAAGCACCAAAGAGAGATTTATTGCATAAGCTATGGTTGCATTAAAAAAAAAGGTCCATATGCCATGTACAAAAACTCCTATATCTTTAGGTCCCTAGATCCTAATGTGACAAGGACATTATTATCCACTGGAGTCATAAAGCCTTTTATAGAGATATTTTCCCCTTTAGCCCTGTTATTTTAATTTGTGCACAGATTTTAACACAGGCAATTTCCCCCTGCCAGGGCTTTTCACTAATAGAATTATACTATCTTAGCTCAAAATGGCCTTTGGTTTTTAGTCCACTGGGCTCAAAAGATTATTTTCTTGTAGTGGAGAGCTCTCCACCCTGCCCAGGAGCCGACCATTATCTTCACTGAACACCCCGATCCTCGGCATCCTTCAAGACACTGCACAGCTGGGCCCAGCATGAAAATGACAAGCGTTAGGAAGCTCCAAGAGTTTATTTTCCTCTGGCTGGGCATCTGAGCTCCTGGACTCCTGTCAATGCCATCACAATGCACGCTTTTCAATAAAAAGTGATCCTAACAGGATTAAATGTAATTTAGAGTCAATAAGGAGAAGTTTGCTATCGGGCAGAATTATAATAGACAGTCGGATGCGAAGGTGCCGTATTTGGACTGTTTTCAGGAGCACATTCAGTTTTCAAAATGAAACCTGGAGAAGAGAATGTATTCTCAGTCCCATCTTGTACACAAATGAGTTAATTCTATGAAAATAGTAAAAAAGTTTCTTGCTATTCACAGGGGAGAAATGGGAAGAGAGAGAGAGGGAGAAGAGAGAGAGATTTTTAGAAGATAGAAAAACATGTGAGATCGCTTTTCATTGTTCTTGAATTCTACATAGCATGGAAGGAAGTTTAACCTCCAATATGTAAACATCTAGAATTATAGTTGTGTATGCTTATTATATCTAAGTTATGATATGACTATGGTTATAGTTGAATATGATATTCCATTCCTAAAACTGAACAATGAAATACTACTCAGCTAAGAACCAAAACAAACAATTGTCATTTATTACAACATGAATGGACAGTGAGACATTTTTTTAAAAATGTGAAATAAGAAAGAGAATAATAAGGGCTGGAGTGATGGCATATTAGTAGGGCATTTGCCTTGCATGCTGCCGACCTGAGATGGATTTGAGTTCTATCACTGGCATCCTATATGGTCCCCAAATCCTGCCAAGTGCAGAGCCAGGAGTAACGCTTGAGCACCTCTGAGTGTGACTAAAAAAAAAAAAAAAACTAAAAAAAAAAAAAGAAATAAAAGAGAATAACAAATATATTATTTCACTGATAGGTAGACTCTGAAAAACATAAAGCAAAGGGAATAAAATAAAATAATGAAACAAAATAGAATACACTCCTAGACTCTAATAATAAAATGGTGGTCAGAAGAAAGGCAGAAGATGTAGGGATGATTGAAATAGGTAGAGAAAGTTAAGTGAATTTTGGTGGATTCGTGGATGGAAATCAGTCTTTTGACAGTGGCCATAACGTGGCATATAAAAATGTGGATTTATGTTTATACATAACTGAAACATATTCCCTTAACAAACATGAAAAAAACACTCCTTAATTGACATAATTATGAATAACATTCCTAATAATAATAATATTCCCTCTAACCACAATTGAGTGTGCTATGTTGTACCACGCCTTCCCACCTTCCCATCCAGCCACATGGATAAAGATTATTGTCCCTGTATATTGGTCTCTCCTTTGATCCATAATTTAATAGTCCACCAACAGTCTCTGTCAAAAGTTCTTTTGATTTTACACTTAAAAAGTCATAATGTCTTATGCCCTATCACCCTCCCAGGACAACTAGAGCTGAAAATATTGTGATCAGTGATGAATATGTGTTCTTCAGGTAAGGTGGCTTGCTAGTAATTAAACAGTATTAATTCCATCAGCTCTGATTTATTCTGCTTTCTCAGTAATGAAAATCAGTGTTCTATTTTCTTTCTGCCTCACACTGAGCAGTAGAATTAGTGTTTAAGGATTATCATATAAATCCACTTTTTGGTCAGTCAGTGTTAGGGAATTTTTTCAATATATTACAAGTGTATTCATTATTCCCTCGTTCATAAAAATAATTAAAAGCTACAGACTGAACACAAATTCTCAGAGCACAAAAGCCTGACTGGCAAGGCAGCCTCAAATATTATCGTTGCCAGTTTCTTAATATACGTGTTTGTTGATGAGAACTTCAACCTTTTCTTTCAGTGAAGTGTTTGGGTGGATGTTTCCTGGTAGAGTCACAAAATTAAACTCTACATTGAAAGGAAACAATAAACAGTGTCATTTTTGTATATTTTAGTAGTTGAGAAATTATTGGCTCTAAATTTAAACTATCCCCCTTCAAAAAATTCTTCCAAAATTATCTCCAGAAATACATTACAATACATATGTTTACAACCCCTTTACAAAATAATAAAAAAAAATTTAAAGAAAGTTTTATCAAGGCAAGGAGGAAGAGAGGAAAAACTACAAGTATATCCAATCCATCATTGTGATATCCAAGTTTCTCCTTAGATAAAACAGACATAAAACATGTGCTTTACAAGCCTCAGATGACCTTCAAGACGTCCAAATACACTATCTATGGATTTTTAACTATAATTAACAACTCCTGTTTTTCCATTTAAAGAATCCAACTTCTGTTTTCATGACAGGCAAAAAGCCTATCAATCTTGTTCTCAAATGCTAATACTACCAATTAAAAATAACATTAATTAAAAAAACCACAGAGGCTATTAGGTTGGGGTGTGTGGGTTTTTTCTCTTCACCTTAACCTCACGGCAATTTTCTGATTTACAGGACTAATTAGGAAAGGACCCTTGTTTTAATCTGTCTCTGGGACGAAGGACTGGCCTTTAAAATTCAGTAGAGAGTAGCAGAAGGAAACTCAGAAACTGCAGCAGGCATGTTTATTTCACCTGGCAGAACCAATGTGACAAATCACTTTATTTACAGCACAAATATTAATTTCCTCATTTTGGTAAGGAAAATACAGTGCCCTCATTTGTATTGCTGTAAAACTTGTAAATATCCCCCGTAGGATAAGTAATATTCAAAGCAATATCCTAATTACAAAGGAAAGCTCAGTTGTCTTGAAAGATAATATAAAATTGCACATAAATTCTAAAAAAGATATATGATAAAAGTGAAAAAGACAGGCTAGATCAGAGAGAAATGAAATAAGAGTAGGAAATGTGCTTTTTAAATGAATACAAAGTGGGAAGCAATGTCTCAATGAACAATAAAAATAACAAAGCAGTAGGTAAAGATGCAATCGAATTTCCTATGTATACCATTTTAATCTTAATAAAATTTCCCCCAGCACATGCACTTTTATTGAACTACTATGACCATTTCTTTTTCAATATGTCCAAAATTACAAAGTGTTCTCTGCTGTAAATAATTCCATGAATACGAACATGAGAATTATGTAGAAATTGACCACATTTTTTAAAAAAATTACATAGCATCTGCTCATAGACAAAAGTCTCTGAGAATGGAAAAATTAGGTGCATTCTTCTAGAGGAAACAGAATGAGAAGAAAATTCACCTTCCTCTACATTAGTAACTACACTCCCTTTTCCTTTTATTCCTCCATTCAAAACAAGCAAAAGTCTTCAAAAAGTAGTACAGATGGTTGGGTGCTTGCCTTGTATTAGGCTAAACCCATGTGGTTCCCTGAGATCTGCTTGAAGTGATTCCCTAAGCAAAGAGCCAGGAGTATGGGCACAAAACAAACAACAAAAAGATTGACCAAGATTTCTATGGCACCCCACATTATGGTATGGAGGATGGAGAAGACTCCATCCAAGGAGGGTGGAGTCCAGAAAACAAATACTAATGAAACCTGAGGATGATCGAATACCCCAGATCTGTTTCTGGATCTGCATATTGAACCCAAAAAAATATTAAAACTGATAGAATAAAGTGGTTAGAAAACAGAGTTAAATATAAATGTGAGGTCCTAAACTCCACAATGTTAAAATTTGTAGAAGAAAAGACATGAAATCCAAAGAGAATTTGACATTTGGGAGTTTTTTTTTGGGGGGGGGGGAGCCACAGATGGGCAGTGCTCAGGGAAGGAGAACTGACTGTGCTCAGAAATAGCTCCTGGCAGGTTTGGGACATGATATGGGATGCTGAGGATTGAACCCGGGTCAACTGTTTGCAAGGCAAGAGCTCTCCTCACTGTGCTGTATAAGGAATCTCCTCTCCTTTGCTTATACATGAAAGAGTCATTTTATATGCGTACTTATTCATGGGTATCATCTGTGTTCTTGAGTCTTGTCTTTTTTTAAATACTCCAAATTAAAGGCATATTATTTGAATTTTACTTTGATGTCACTTCTTTGAGCATAAATTTTCTAATACTTTTTTTCCACTTTCAGTATAATTTACTTTATTGATTTATTTGACAAAGTGTATCAGTTAAGAGAAAGATATATTGTTCATTATACATAGAATAGATACATAGAATAAATAATACATAATTAAATCAATTTATCAGTTAGTTTCTCTGTTAAAATGGAATAGATAAAATATAATTGACTAACATTTAACATTATATATAATTTTAACAGTAAAAATATAATTTATGGACCACAGAAAATTGGGTCTTAAGAAACAAAAGTTTAGGTAGCCAGATAAAAAGACCAAAAAGCAAGTACACTTTTTTTTTGTTTGTTTTGGGGCCACACCATTGATACTCAGGGGATACTCCTGGCTATGTACTCAGAAATTGCTCCTGGCTTGGGGGACCATATGGGATGCTGGGAATCAAACCCAGATCCATCCTGGGTCAGCTGCGTATAGGCAAATGCCCTACCACTGTGCTATCTCTCCAGACCCACAAGTACACTTTTAATAGACTTAAATATCATCAGTAAACTACCTTTATAAATTTTAGATATTTTTCTGGAAAAATTTAAAGATTTGAATAAAAGTCTCCACATCAATCTAATTTATTCATATAAAATTCAACAACAGTGCTTTTATATTCTATTTTCTGAAGGTTATGCTTTATATGAAAATAAGGTAAGGAAATTAATATATGCCTAGGCAGCATACCAATTTTATAAACACTATTCAGTGGGTGATTAGAAACACAAGTTGATGTTCTATCAAAGTGTATTTGCTTTCTGAAAATAAGGGCTTCTTCACCAATTAAAGCACCTAATCATCATGTCTATTGATGTCCCTCAAGGCCATTGTTTCGAATGATCTTGGCATACTCCTTGGCTGAACTGTAAGGAACTCGAGGTCTAGCTGGATCATCGAAGTTAACATGGAAGAAACCAAACCGGCTGTTGTATCCCTGTGTCCACTCAAAGTTATCCAGAAGAGACCATGCACAATATACTTGAAGGTTGACTTTATCAAGTTGGATAGCTGCAATTACAAAATAGAAAGAAAAAAAAAGAGTTATTTCAGTGAAAACTCTATGAAAATAGTCAAAATTCCCAGGTGAGGCTTAATTTGTCATGTAGGAAACAAAGGTAGGAATAGAGATAAGGAAATTACACCTGCCCAGTGGGGCCCGACTGTGAAAAATTGTGAGTGCTGCCTGTGTGTTTCTGTCTACTGTCCTGTCCCGTAAACTTCTTGGGAGTGGGCCGAAAAGAGGCTCCAGAAAACTCGCTCTCCCAGAGGCCCATTCTAGGGCGGGAACACCAAGGAACTGCTCCATAACGTGAAAACCGCTATAAACAGTACTTTGCAGAAGCCAGGTCCCCTGTTTGTGACATCAGGCTGGGAAAATCTACGAACCTATGCCTGCCCAGTGGGGCCCGACTGTGAAAAATTGTGAGTGCTGCCTGTGTGTGTCTGTCTACTGTCCTGTTGCCTGAACCTCTTGGGAGTGGGCCGAATAGAGGCTCCAGAAAACTCGCTCTCCCAGAGGCCCATTCTAAGGCGGGAATGCCAAGGAACTGCTCCATAACATGAAAACCGGCTATAAGCAGTACTTTGCAGAAGCCAGGTCTCCTGGCTATGCGGCCCTGCGCTCTTTTTAAGGAAAGAACACCATCGCAACAAGAAGAAAACATCAAACATTTGAGAAGGTCCAACACCCATTCTTGATCAAAACTCTCAGCAAGATAGGAATGGAAGGAACCTTTCTCAATATAGTTAAGGCCACCTACCACAAGCCAGTGACAAATATTATCCTCAATGGAGAAAAACTGAAAGCCTTTCCTCTAAATTCTGGCACAAGACAAGGCTGTCCTCTCTCACCACTCCTATTCAACATAGCACAGGAAGGACTTGCTATAGCAATTAGGCAAGAAAAAGATATCAAGGGAATCCAGATAGGAAAGGAAGAAGTCAAGCTCTCACTGTTTGCAGATGACATGATATTCTACTTAGAAAACCCTAAAGACTCTACCAAAAAGCTTCTAGCAACAATAGACTCATATAGCAAGGTGGCAGGCTAAAAAATTAACACACAGAAATCAATGGCCTTTCTATACACCAATAGTAATAAGGAAGAAATGGACATTAAGAAAACAACCCCATTCACAATAGTGCCACACAAACTCAAATATCTTGGAATCAACTTGACTAAAAATGTGAAGGACCTATACAAAGAGAACTATAAAACTCTGTTCCAAGAAATAAGAGAGGACATGCGGAAATGGAAACACATACCCGGCTCATAGATTGGCAGGATTAACATTATCAAAATGGCAATACACCCCCAAGGCATTATACAGATTTAATGCAATCCCTCTAAAGATACCCATGACATTCTTCAAAGAAGTGGATCAGGCACTTTTGAAATCGTTTGGAACAATAAACACCCCAGAATAGCTAAAGCAATCATTGGGAAAAAGAATATGGGAGGAATTACTTTCCCCAACTTTAAACTGTACTTCAAAGCAATAGTTATCAAAACAGCATGATATTGGTATAAGGGCAGGCCCTCAGATCAGTGGAATAGGCTTGAATACTCAGAAAATGTCCCCCAGGCATACAATCACCTAATATTTGATAAAGGAACAAGAAATCCTAAACGGAGCAAAGAAAGCCTCTTTAACAAGTGGTGTTGCCACAACTGGCTAGCCACTTACAAAAAATTGAACTTAGACCCCCAGCTAACATCATGTATGAAGGTAAAATCCAAATGGATTAAAGATCTCGATATCAGACCTGAAACTATAAGATATATAGAACAACACATAGGCAAAACACTCCAGGGCATTGAGACTACAGGCATATTCAAGGAGGAAACCGCACTATCCAAGCAAGTGAAAGCAGAGATTAACAGATGGGAATATATTAATCTGAGAAGCTTCTGCACCTGAAAGGCAATAGTGCCCAGGATACAAGAGCCACCCACTGAGTGGGAGAAACTATTCACCCAATACCCATCAGATAAGGGGCTAATCTCCAAAATATACAAGGCACTGACAGAAATTTACACACACAAAAAAAATCTAATCCCATCAAAAAATGGGGAGAAGAAATGGACAAACACTTTGACAAAGAAGAAATACAAATGGCCAAAAGACACATGAAAAAATGCTCCACATCACTAATCATCAGGGAGATGCAAATCAAAACAACTATGAGGTACCACTGACACCACAGAGAATGGCACACATCACAAAGAATGAGAATAAGCAGTGTTGGCGGGATGTGGAGAGAAAGGAACTCTTATCCACTGCTGGTGGGAATGCCGTCTAGTTCAACCTTTATGGAAAGCGATATGGAGATTCCTCCAAAAATTGGAAATCGAGCTCCCATACAATCCAGCTATACCACTCCTAGGAATATACCCTAGGAACACAAAAATACAATACAAAAACCCCTTCCTTATACCTATATTCATTGCAGCACTATTTACCATAGCAAGACTCTGGAAACAACCAAGATGCCCTTCAACAGATGAATGGCTAAAGAGACTGTGGTACATATACACAATGGAATATTATGCAGCTGTCAGAAGAGATGAAGTCATGAAATTTTTCTATACATGGATGCACACGAAATCTATTATGCTGAGTGAAATAAGTCAGAGAGAGAGAGAGAGAGAGAGAGAGAGAGAGAAACGCAGAATGATCTCACTCATCTATGGGTTTTAAGAAAAATGAAAGACATTCTTGCAATAATAATTTTCAGACACAAAAAAGAAAAGAGCAGGAAGTTCCAGCTCACCTCAGGAAGCTCACCACAAAGAGTGATGAGTTTAGTTAGAGAAATAACTACATTTTGAACTGTCCTAATATGAGAATGTATGAGGGAAATGGAAAGCCTGTCTAGAGTACAGATGGGGTTCAGGTGGGGAGGAGGGAGAATTGGGACATTGGTGATGGGAATGTTTCACTGGTGATGGGTGGTGTTCTTTACATGACTGAAACCCAAACACAATCATGTATGTAATCAAGGTGTTTAAATAAAATATAAAAAAATAAAAAAAAGACTGACACTCAATCATGAACAACCTTGTAACACAATGTTTAAATAAATATATATTCTTATTTTTATTTTTAAAAAAAGGAATAAAGATAAACCTCTTAATATCCATTTTGGGTTCTCTGCTATACCCAAGAAAGGGCTTTATGCATGTAGTTAAATTATAGATTATATTTTGCTAATTTCTCATTTTAACATTTATATTCTGCATCCTATTTACTTATTTAGTACACATCTTTTAATGGAAACTACTTTTTAGATACATGCCCACAAAGCCTCACAGAAAGAGACAGAAAGAGAGAGATAAAGACAGCGACTGAAAAAGAAGAGGGAGAATGAGAGTTTCTTACTAACTCCTAATATTAGGGTCAAGAAAGGTACTGCCTAGCTTCTAGACATAATCTTTAAATATTCCAGAAAACTTTTGATGAGTTGAAAGGTGTTTTTTTTTTTGGGGGGGGGCCACACCCTGTGACACTCAGGGGTTACTCCTGGCTATGCGCTCAGAAGTTGCTCCTGGCTTCTTGGGGGACATATGGGACGCTGGGGGATCGAACTGCGGTCCGTCCTAGGCTAGCGCAGGCAAGGCAGGCACCTTACCTCCAGCGCCACCGCCCGGCCCAAGTTGAAAGGTGTTTTAATGGCATGTTTAGAAAGTCTCATATTTATTTATTTGTTTCCATGTGCAATTGAGACGTGTTTTAGGATTCTGGCAATAGAGCCTCCAAAATGAAAACATTAGTGCAGAGCTCTAGTTCACTATTTTAAACTGAATAGGCACAAAAAATATGAAATTATTCTCTTTGCCCCCACTTGAAATCAGAGTGATGTTTACACTCTTTAGACCCATCATCCCCTAAAATGGACACTATACACAAATATACACTCAATATAAAATTTTATTTTCGGATGAGAATCGTCTCATTAGTTTTATACAGATTTCCATCAGGTCTTTTTCTTTGGGGTGGGGGCTTTGGATCTACACTCAGTGCAGCTCAGGGGACACTCAGGAACTGTATTGAATGCTGGGGATTAAACCAGGGCCCTCACCATGCAAGGCAAGAGTCCTAACCATTGTGCTCTCTCTCTCTCTAGCCTTGACTAATTCATCTTCTTTGCATTGTGACTTTTGTTTTAAAACAAAAAAAAGAGTAAATACCATGCAGGATGTACATTAAAATCCATTACTTGAAATAAAAAACAAACTAAGGAGTTAGGTAGAAAGCTCTATGTTCAGGACTCATTCTAAGTGCTGGTCCCATGTTCAATGGTTGTCATAGCATAGTCCGTAAAGCACTGATAGGCTTAGGCCTAAAGGTTTAAGAACTATTACATTGTTGGGCCCAAACATAAACTCTCTAGCCCATGCCACTGCTTGAAATCACCTACTATCTGAAGGGAAAACCTACAGGATAGTTTTTCTTTATAACATAGAAATATTGCCAAATAAATTAGAGACAACTGAGATGGCATTCATGAGGCAAAAATAGAAAAATGGCAAAGTCTTGGCCTATTAGAGCAGATCTGAGATTAGCAAGGGGAAAGTGAGGAAAAAGGAAGAAAGAGGTGGGTCAGAAATGACATAGGATAATGATACAAGACCTTGGGCACTGTCCTGGCAGTCAATGTACATAACTGTACATCAAAGCCATGAAAGTTAATACTATTATGCATGCATGGCACCTAAGAAGTGAAAAAGAAATTAGAGCAAATTAATAGTCATATAAGAAATCACATTTTAATTTGACTGGGGGTTGCTTTTTAGCCAAAATGACTTTTATGAGCTTCAATTTGTATTTTTTTCAGGTCTCTGAAAAGCACTAAACTCATATATAATAATTCTCCTGTGTTGTTCTCCAACTCATCTTAAATTTTTTTTAACTATCGGTAATCCAGACATAAAAGGTTCTAACAAGTTAATAGATACATAACACCTCTACCTTTTGTGCGGAGCCCTGCAAAGTGCTTTGCTTAATAAGTGCCTTCTGAGTTGCCTCGAGGCAGGAATTAAGCACTGGCTCTTTTTAAATAAAATGTGGTTGCAAAGTGAAATCTATATATCATTTAATCACATCCCATTTTTCAGGAATTAAAACCCATTCAAGGTATTCCTTCATCTCCTTCACGCAGCCTTGTGTCTCTTCTTCCCTCAGTCGAGTGTAATTAAGTCAAGTGCAATTAAGAAAGATTTCATTAATTTAAGTTCTGAGCAGTATGCTTTTTAAGAATGAAAATGGTCAAAGCCAAATATTGGTTCAGAAGACAATTAAACTCATTTGGCTGCCTGATCGTTCAATCTGGGGACATGAGAAAAGCTGAGTATTTTCTTCCTCATTTGCAGAACAAACACTGACTGCCCAGGAAAGCAAGGCTGCCGGGTAGTAAAGTCAGATAGTTTCCGAAAACACACCCTGTTCCTCTGATCATGCACAAAAGGATTGATTCATGTGCTAAGCCAGGGGATAAAAACCATGCTTTCCTGGCTTGGAAGTGAACAAAAAAAGAAATCTTGACAATTTCATTGTTAACTGCCAGGAGCTCCACAGCAGGTACTAAACAGCCAGAGTGACACTGGTAGATGCCTCCGCTTTTTTATTGCAGGGACATTCAAGTAGAGAATTATCTAGTTCACTGAGGAACTAGCCTGCTAGAATCCTTCACACTGTGCCACCACTGGGAAAAATGACAAAACCGTGCTGGAACCTGCTCCCCTGTCTTCCTCCAGTCTCTTCTGGAATAGGACCTTCATCACACCTTGTCATCATGATGCACTGATCCCCCAAATATTAGATGGGAGAAGAACAACTTTTAGTTCAGTTTCTTTTATATATATGTATATATATAAAATATATTAATATATTATATGTATATATACATATATAGTAATATTTATTACATTATTTAAAGAGCATGTATTCACAGTTGCTCCTAATACATTTGTTTCTGCCACTTATGTTCTTTTTTTATTTGCTCTGATATTTATTGGCCTATAATGTTTTATCCTACTTAACCTTTGAAATAAGGTACATAATAGCACATATGTAACACCAATGTTCTAACACCACCATCAATGTAAAAATCACTCCACCGTTGTCCCCAAATTACCACCCATGCCTATCCCCTTGGCAGACACAAAATAGTATATTTTATATTGTTTGTTGACAGGTAAGTGGCAATGGCATTATTTTTTTTTTAAAACAAGGACAGCCAAAAGAAAGTTTGTAAAAATCATCGTATCTTGCAGTAAGCCATTAAGTCATTGTCAAAAGTCACGTTCTAATAAAAAAGATTTGCTGGAAGCAAAAGAAACACATTATGAGAGACACTGTGCATGCGTACTATATACATTGTCATCCGTCACAGTCTGAGTTAGAAATTCAATGGTCAGTAGGCAAAATCACACCCCACAACAGGCAAGTCATATAGAAATATGCAAGGAGGGCTGGAGTGGTAGCACAGTGGTAGGGCTTTTGCCTTGCACGTGGCTGACCCAGGATGGATGCAGGTTCTATTTCTGGCATCCCATTTGGTCCCCCAAGCCAGGAATGATTTCCGAGCGCAGAGCCAGAAGTAACCCCTGAGTGCTGCCAGCTGTGGCCCCAAAGCAAAAACAAACGAAAAGAAATATACAAGAAGAAAACTAAGTCTTGCCAATGTGTTATACCCATAGACAAGTTGTGCTCATTAGAAGAAACCTATGCCAGTGTTTTATTCCACGCATACACACATCTACTCATTCACGCAAAGTCCACATACTGCCAGTATTAGCCAAACTAAAAAGTTTGGAGGGCATATCTTCTGTAAGATCTCCATGAAATAAACCATGGGGTTATTTCCTCCCTAAAATAAAGGATGTGATTCTTCAAACCATCTTCAGCTTCAGTTATTTATAAGAAAAATCATAGAACTTATTCAAAAATAGTTATAGTCACAGTTGTGCTGTATTACATCATCCTAAAAAAATCAATAAAGCTATCTGAGGGATTCCATATAGAAAACTTCCATTGACCTCTATACTAGGAGTCAGGAGAACTTTTTGCCATGTTGATTTGTGGCAATCTACATAAAACCTAGCTAAGCAAAGAAGATCACCTTAGCCCAGTGTAAAAATGAGATGAGAGAAAACAATGCATCATCTATGATGGTTTTGGGTTGACCTCTTTGGCAACTCCATGAGAGATGCAAAAATCAAATAAAATAGTGAGATCTCCCCCCATTTGCACAATGGATAATGTAAAAATTGAATCTAAATGAATATCTGGACAATTGAAAAAGGCAAAAAAAAAAAAAAAACCCAAAAACCAATAACATTAAGTCTAAAATAAAGGGTATATGAACTAAGGGAGAAAAACAGATTGACTACATAAATCTGAAGACAGAGCTTTTTCAATACATTAGCAGATTCCTTTTTTTTTTTTTTTTTTCTCAAAGGCAATGTCTCCAAGTTATTGTTTGGTTCCTGTCTCCCAGAGACCTATGAAACTTTTCTGAGATATATATAAAGCAGTATCTGGCTAAGTCTATGTCTTAATACATCCAAAAGATGATATAAAATAAATATTTTAAAGGTTACCAAACAACCTCAGATTTAAAGTCAATGAATAGAATGGGCAAAGGTCCAAAATAAAAAGACACAAAAATTGGAATTTCTTCCAAAGAGTCATTTCCATTAATTTGATGCTTATTATGTGAATATTAGTAGAATCAAGTACACACAAAGAAATAACACTAAAGAAAATATTTAAATAAGGAAGGAGGCAGAGCTGTCACCCGCCCCACACTTGCAGTCACCATATTTGAATGGGCTAGATTCAGAGACTCACTCTTTTCTCAAACAAGATGTAAACCAAGCCATGAAAACTTATGGTTACACCATCCCAAGCAGCAAAAAGCTGGTCATCTTGGAGGAAAAGGAGAGCCAAGCCCCAAACTGCCATGTTTGATGCCTGCATTACTTACAATCACCATATCCCTAATGGTACTGTCTTATCTCTATGATTCCCTGTTAGGACACCAATCTGGCCACACTTCAGGTACACTGGTATTTTTGCTGATACCATCAGGGCTTTTTAGAGTGAGTATAGGCACCCTTCCCCATATCTTTCTTTTTCCTGGAGGCCTGGCAGCTGAGTATATGCCACCTAAAAATTGTAGAATCAATAATAGTGCTTTTAAGTTCTAGACAAGTTCATTTATTTGCTTCTGTCATCCCTAAAGGAGCACCCCTAGTTAACAGAATGCACATCTAATAAGAGCTTATTAAACCTTTGCCATTGTATTGACTTTACTGGTGATACAATCATTGTCAAAAATGTGCTTGCTACTATACTTTTCTTCTTTCTTTCATTTTTTTCGTCTCTTCCATTTATTTTATTTTTTTTCTTTTTTCAGTAACTCTGCTTTCAGTTGTATAGAAGCAAATGTACTATGATCCACTCTGTCAACTAAGTGATGCATTTTCTTAAATAAGTAAATTTAGAAAATGAAAGAAAGGACTAAAAGGGAGAAGGTAGAGCAATAATAGTATAGCAGGTAGGGCATTTGCCTTGCACACAGCTGACTCAGGTTCTATCTCTGGCATCCCATATCCCTGATCACCTCTGGGAGTAATTTCTGAGTAGCAGAACCAGAAGTAAGTACTGGTCATTATTGGATAAAAAATAAAGTGAAAATAATCATCTGTCAGGATATTGTTACTTAATGTACTGGGTTTGACCACCTGAATATTTGGAATTATTAAAGAAAAAAATCCTTATCCCCAACACCTATTGAAAAAGGATCTCTTGAATTACACAATAGGTCAAATTGAGAGACTGAAGTCTCAAAACCAAACTCAATATATAAGGTTGTTTGAATATAAAGCCTTTAAGGAGGTAATTCAGCTAAACTGCAGAGTTTAGGGTGAGCTACAATTCAAACTGACATATCTCCTTACATGAAAAAAGATAACATGCCATGTGTATATAAAGAGAAAAATGCCTCTCAAGAACCCCCAAACCTAGTTGACATCAGAAATTGCATCTACTAACACCATGATCTTACACTCCTACTTCAGAACCATGTGAATATAAATTTATGTTGTCCAAATCACAAAATAAATTTGAATCTAGTTATAGCAGTCCTAGTAAACTAATACTGGTGGAAACTTAACAATTTCAGCTTTTAAGAAACTGCCTTCATTTTTGTCCTTATACAAGCTTGAGATTTATAATCCTAAAATAAGTTCGACAATCCACTACAATTTATGAAACATGGTTTTCAACCCAGAAGCATTCTTATCAAAGTATAACTATGTTCAAAAGACCCCCTTTCTTTAAATCCATCTCCCTAACTGTCTTCATAGGAGATGCTATATGCATAGAGACACACAGTATACATATCACTCACACTGCTTGGTTATATGGCGAGCATGGATGACCATTGAGTGTTGGAGATAATGCTGCATGTTGAAGAGTGAAAAGCATCTTTCATCCCACTATTTAGTCAAAGCTGGGTTTTATTTCATGAATCAGGAAAAACTCAAAATGGGCCAAGGCCATAGCACAGCAGTAGGGCATTTGCCTTCCATGCAGTCAACCTGATGGACTGCAGTTTGATTCCTGGCAACCCATATGGTCCCCTAAACTTGCTAGGGGCAATTTCTGAGCACAGAGCCAGGAGTAACCTCTGAGCACAGCTGGATGTGACCCAAAATTTAAAATAAACAAACAAACAAACCTACAAAGATATGTTTATTACAATCCTATGCCCTATGTGACAGTGTTTACTTTAAAGGAACCTAATTAAAAAATTGCAAGTTAACTTTAGGATCTCAAATTAAGTTTACCTTGGGTATTGGTGAGACTAAAATTCAGAACAGAATTATATTGAAAGACAAAGGAAGAGAACATTAGCAGGATGAAGCAATGTGAAGAGAGAAGTTAGAATAATTAAGTCTAAAGAGACAAGGAAAGGCAAAAGGGGAAACAGAACTGGTTGAGTGAATAAACAGGTTCTTCCTAAAAACTCAAAAGGAAACTAGTCTTATTCAAACCTAAATTTCAGATGTCTGGATTACAGAACTGTAAAGAAAATAATACATGTTTAACATATGAAGTACCAAATGTGTTCTAAAGTAAAAAAAAAAAGCAACACAGAAAACAAATGGATCATATTCTATCATCACTGTTGTCAACCGAGTTCCAAGTATGAATCCACCCTTCTGGTTTTTCAAATTCTTGTTGGGTTCTTTCTCAAGGCTGGCAGAGCTGGACAGCTTTCTTGGGACAAGCAGATTTTCTGGTTATTGCCCCCTACACTAACTTAGATCATGTGTTTAGGTTTTACTCTGCACTAGAGTATTTCATTTATGACAACTACAGCTGCAAATATTTCTGCAAGAAATATGGCAGAACTGCATTTTTCTTTCTCTTTAGGAAAAAATAATTTTGTCTAATATTGGGAAAATCTAAACATAGAAAATGCCTTCTACCTCCTACTTCACTTTTCCATCCTAAAATCTGAGAAGTTCTGAAACATCTGTGAAAATGTCCCAATAATCCTAATGAGGAACTTCCACCTTTAGGTGGAAAAACACAAAAGCAAACCAAAATCTATTTTTTAAACATTTTCTTGACAAATATCAATTAACCGGAAATAAGTGGCATGCCTTTTGCCATGCCTAACTGTCTGTACAGTTCCTAGTATTTGCATTAAACTTGTTTTAGGGGGTAAATGCTTAAATAGTAAGGGTTAATATAGGGTTAATAGAAAGGGTTAATATAAAATATCTAAATGATAAAATTTATCTGTAAACATGAACCTTCCAGTGCCCCCCTTGTATAAGGTCTCCATCAAAGCACTTTTATAGTTACTTCTACTTCAATCAATAAGTTATTTCATGGGGCTGGAGGAATAGCATGGAGGTAGAGCAATTGTCTTGCATGCAGAAGGACGGTGGTTCGAATCCTGGCATCCCATATGGTTCCCTGAGCCTGCCAGGAGCGATTTCTGAACGTAGAGTAACCCCTGAGTGCTGCTGGATGTGACCCAAAAACCAAAAAAAAAAAAGTTATTTTATGGAAATCAAAGTTCTCAGCAAGTGAATATTTCTTTTCCCAGAAAGCACTCCTTACTTCTTACTTCCTCTCCCTTTCTCTCTGAGTCCTTCCTTTCTTTTATCTGGCTCTTGTCATCACTTTTCCCCAAGGAAGATCTTATCATCTTTCCACTAGTCATCAGATCTTCCTTGGGTTGTGGGTGGCTCTTAAATAAATGAACACATCTAAACCTCTACAAATAATACCTCATTTCTAGTATCCACTACTTGTTCATATTGCTGCTACTTTTGTTGCTGCTGTTCTTGTTATTCTCTGTTATTCTTGTTATTTCTCTGAGTCTGTAAGAGCAATGAATGAAACCTGTTTTATTGCTTCCTCCCATCTGGCTTCACACAGATTTCAGAGGGTGTGGAGTCAGCACAAAAAGCTCATTGCTGAGAACCAGAGAAATCAGGGCATCAGGGAACAGAGCAGCATCTGGGGCGGGGATTTTGCTCTGTGGGAGCAGGTCAGTTGTGGGTCATGAAAAATAAATCACTAAGACAAGAAACTGAGGGTGAGGCTGTCAAAAGCACAGGGGTATGGCTGATTTCACCCATGTGGGAAAGACCTCCCTCAAGGCTTCTGGGACCCAACCAACAACAGTCACTCAACATTAATCCACTAGGTTACTTTGTGCTGAAAGCTGGAAATTTCCGGGTGCATAAAATGAATAGTTCCTCTTTTACGGAATTTAAAGTTTCGATGAAAGACATATCTTAATCAAATTACCACCCTGTGTGCTTTTAATTACAATCTGTGAAAAGTATTATGCAGGAGAGAATGGGAGCCGTGAGTATGAACGAAGTGTTAGTTAACTTTTATTGCAGTTTAAGGTAGATCTTCCAAGGCTTTCTGTTGTGTCTTAATTCATTCAATCTTTAGCGTAAACCTCTAAATTTGAGAAATAGTATAGTCATTTCCCATTCTACAGATAAGGAAATGGCTTCACAGAGAGGTTTGGGTACCTTTACAAAGTTAATCTGTTGATGAGATGGGAGTGTTGAATTTAGAATTTAGGTAGACTAACAATAGAAATGCTTGCCATACTAGGCACTATATTGAATCTTGACAACATTTTATCATGAAAGGTCTCTATTAGCCAGGGTGGGAGAATAGTCCAATGTACAAGTTCTTGGAGTGAACACAAGCTGAGAACTAAAGCAATATTCCTATTAGCCAGGTTTCTAGGGAAACAGCTAGAGAGCCAGGTTCAAAACATAGAGAGGAAGGGAAGAAAGACAAGTGAAATAATGAGTGGCAGGCACCAAGGGGATTCAGGTGCATTGATGGTGTTAAGGACAAAACTAAATATCCAAACCACAAAGTCAACGACACTGGCATCATGAGACCCAAACTTTACAACCAAGCATAAAAAGGTGTCTGTCCCTGGGACCAATAAAAAAGCCAGGGGGTAAAGGTGGGGGATATGGGATGCAAGGTGGGAATAGGGGTGGTGGGAGGACAACTTTGGTGATAGGAATTCCCCTGATTCAATGTTAATATGTATTTAAAATATTATTGTGAACTACATGTAATCCACTTTGGTCAAAATAAAAACTATTATTATAATAAAAAAAAAGGTGTCTGTCAACATGGCAGCCTGGTATGGGATATGAAGGAATATGAGATGGTTTCTGGAAACTTTGGTGGAGGGAAGTTGACCTTGGTGGTGACATTCATGCTGAAATGTCTTAAACTTTGTATCTTAAACTCAGCTATGATTAACTTTAAATTACAGTGCTTTTAATGTTTCTTAAATTAGATACTTGGAAATGTATTTTGTAATGTACTTGTAAATGTTTTCTGAATTAGATACTTGTAAGTGACTAAGATGATGAAAATATTAATATTTCCTTTCTTAGGATAAAATATTGTACTTTCAGAGACCCATTCAAATTTCTCCTTTCAATTTTCTTTTTTTTGCTGTTTTTTTGTTTGTTTGTTTTTCAGGCCACACCCCTTTGATGCTCAGGGGTTACTCCTGGCTAAGCGCTCAGAAATTGCCCCTGGCTTGGGGGGGGCCATATGGGACGCAGGGGGATCAAACTGCGGTCCTTCCTTGGCTAGCGCTTGCAAAGCAGACACCTTACCTCTAGCATTGCCTCGCTGTCCCCTCAATTTTCTTAATTCTCTTTACTCCAACTAAATTTTACATTGTAGGCTTTACTTATTGTGTGTCAAATCAAAAATTATAATAAAGAATATTTTTGTTTTATTAATGAAAGGGAAGACAGTAACCCCAAATACAATGAAATTTTAATATATTTTAGATGCCAGCATTGAAAACACATTTATAAAGTGAGAAAAGGCATTATAGTAAATTATTTTAATTTCTTTATTTACATAGGTTACAATCATAGGACAATCTCTCATCACAAATTGACTCTATTGATTT
The DNA here is from genome assembly GCF_024139225.1 of Suncus etruscus. Classification (NCBI taxonomy): domain Eukaryota; kingdom Metazoa; phylum Chordata; class Mammalia; order Eulipotyphla; family Soricidae; genus Suncus; species Suncus etruscus. Next base: position 18,467,681 of record NC_064863.1, on the reverse strand, counting down.
TTTTCTGAAATTCCTTTTGCATTCCATTTAAGTTATATTGGTACAAGAATAATGATATAAATTGTCTAAGTTCCTAAGGTGATAATCTGAGGGGTGAGTGTTAACCGAGGATATTGGTGAAGGGAAGGTCAGACTGATGGTGGGATTGATGTTGGAACAATGTACGTCTGAAACAACTATTATGAACAACTTTGTAAATCACAGTGTTAAACATTTCAACTGTTATCAAAATCTTAAAAAAACAAGTTTTTAAAACGGTACTCAAGAGCACATTACAAAATTGACTTTACTGTAAATGACACAATAGGCACGAAATCCTCAGGTTTGTGATGCCATCAAAATTCAACTTTCTATCAGAACTACCGCCATTGTAGCTACCAGAAGAATCTAGATTTAACATTTACTGTGCTTCCAAAAAATTCTACTGATGTTCTCAATAGCCAATGTGTTCTACCATTCTTAAGCTCTTTGACTTGGAACTAAATTCTCATATCTATCAATCTGGTTGATTGAAGCTAAATCGTATTTCTTTGTCCTGATTAAAGACATCTTGGTATATATTTTCTATCTTAGACAAAAATCCAAACTCTGAACATTCCTAAATGTAACAAGTGTATTCAATTGTGAGACAGGCAGAAAATAAGATATATCTACTGCACTGTATGAAGAACAAGAAAAATCTGAAAAAAAGAGAAGCACCTTTGTAAAAGATAAGACATTGGAAAGTTCACAGCTCATGCAGAAATTTAAGAAAGGTAGTTTAACAAATCATAAAGAATATTTGAAAAGTTAGAAAACTACAGGGCAGAAAGGGAGGTACCAGATTCTAGGGCTTTGAATGGAAATATGTTAATAAAATTTTACAAAATTTCAGAAATGAGGAAATAGTTTGGCAAATAGGGCACTTGCCTTTATTGAGAACATCCTGGTTTCAATCACTGGGATCCCAAAGGGATTCTAAGCCTTGTCAGGTGTGACCCCCTCAGTGAAGAGCAAGGAATAAGTCTTAAACACAGCTGAGTAAAACCCCCAAAACCGACAAAGTAGGCCAAAAAAATGTACAAAATTTTAGCTATAGGCTATAAAATTCAAGTATCTCTAATCTATATCATGGTATGCTACTATATTCAACAATATTTATTCATCTTGAATGTCATAAAGATTAAAATTGAGAGTATCCCAATACCAAAAAATGGTATTTATGTAAAGCTGGTAGGACAGTAATAATCGTTTTACAATATAAAAATGTATAAATCAACAAGTTCTGCATCTTTAAGTTTCATGATGATATATGTCAATTAACTGCCAATAAAACAGGAAGGAAAGACGTAGAGAAAGCTATAAGGTAAGGACTGAAATATTCCTTAAGGAGTTTTTATATTTATTCCAACAACAATAAAATGTCATGGAAAGCGTTTAAACAAGGAAGTGACTTATGCTAATTTACATTGTTGAAGATTACTGTGACCTCTATGAAGAAAAGATTTGAGTGTAGCAAGAAACGAATCTGACAGACATTTTAAAGTGATTGCAGCAAATCATGAAAGATGATGGGTGTTTGGTCTGAGGTACCTTAAGTTAAGATAGTAAATCAGATACACAGAAAAAAACACAGTGGATCAGAGGTGACAGAGATAAGGTAGCAAAGTTATGAAAATTTAATGAATATAGTTGGATGACTAAGTTAAGAAAAACTGGGCATAGACAACTTCTGGGGTAGAGACAGGGAGCTCATAAATCCAACTTTGGTTATGATAACTTTAAGACGTCTTTTTGATTATCAAATTAAAAAATTAATACAGAATTGAGTAGAATCCATTATTTTTTAGTTTTAATACTAAAAATACCTAACTATAATTTTAATATAATTTATTTTTCCACTCAACCATTGAAAAACTTTTGAGGTGTAGCTGTATTTGCACTTCTTTGAAAATGCCTCTAATGTACTGGAGAGATAGTATAGCAGCTAGGGTACCTGCCTTGCAAAAGGCAGCCTAGGTGCAATACTTGGCAACCCATACCACCCAAGCACTGCCAGGAGTGACTCCTGAGTGTAGAGTGAGGAGTGGCCTCTGATTACAGAGCCAGGAGTATCTCCTGAGCTGTGTCAGATGTGGCACAAAAATAAGCAAGAAAATGCTACTGTGAAAATAAATATACTAGTAAAGACTTCAACTTTAAATGTAATTTAGACTAAAAGAAAAAATCAAGGAAAAAATTAAAGATTTTGTTGAGCTAGAAATTAAAATGAGATTATCACATAGTACTTGACAAGAGTCCTCAAGTTCTTAGTACTCAAGTTGAAGAACAAAGAAACAACACTTGTTATTGTCTCTCAAAACCCTTATCCTCTTTTGTAACATGTTCAGGACACTGATCAATGCTTGTCTTCTATGTAGTACACTAATCTCCAGGGAGATAAGAAACATGTGAATCCTATAATCCCAAAGCTGGTTATTATAGGTGTTTAAGGACTAAGGAAGGAAGGTCTGAAAATAGATGAAGAATACTGAGGAGCCAGAGCGATAGCACAGAAGTAGAGCATCTGCCTTGCATGCGGCTGACCCGGGACAAACCCGGATTCAATCCCCAACATCCCCTATGCTCTCCCAAGCCAAAAGCGATTTCTGATCTCAGAGGCAGGAGAAACCCCTGAGTGTGGCTCAATCTTCCCCACCACACACACACACACACACACACACACACACACACACACACACACACACACACACACAAGAATACTGAGAATGGCACATAACAAAAAATCTGGGAACTGTATGTGTTAGTGAAGAGGTGGGAAAAAGAAACTCTCACCTACTCCTGGTTGCCTGGTTCAAACACTGTGGAAAACAATACTAAATTCATCAGAAAAGTAAGAATTGAGGGGCCAGAGCAGTGGTGCAAGCGGTAGGTGTTTGCCTTGTGTGTGCTAACCCAGGACAGACCCAGTGCAATCCCGTATGTGTCCTGTATGTTCCCCCAAACCAGGAGCATTTCAGAGCACATAGCCAGGAAGCCAGGAGTAGTAACCCCTGAGAGTGTGGCCCAAAAACGAACAAAAAAGAAAAAGAAAAGAAAAGTAAGAATTGAGTTATCATGATTCAGCAATCTTGCTTCTAGGAATGTATGCCCTCAACACAAAGTTACTTAGTCAAAGAAACATATGAGCACCATTCCTATTCATAACAGCACTTAGGACAGTAAGTTATGAAATCAACCTAAGCATCAAAGGCCATAGGGTCATAGGGCCTGCCAAAGGGCAGATAAATGGTTTATGAAGGCATGTTATAATGCACAAAAGAATACCATGCAACTCATGCAAAAATGATGAAACCATGCAATTTTCTGCAATTTGGATGGACCTGGAAGATATATTAAGTGAAGTCAGAAGGGCCAACACAAGAATGCCTCTCTTATCTATGGTATAGTAAATAACAGGATGAGGTAAGGTCAGTTGTTAAAGGGGGGATGCTTAGGTCACCGTTGGCTCCAAATTATATAAAGAAGAAGGTCAGGGAGAAAAAAAATCGAGCTGAAATTAGTAAGAAGTAGATAGGAAGTGACAGAGGCAGGAGCCAGTGGCCTAAGGCAGATTGGTGGTGTGGTGGTGTGGTAAATTAAATGTGCTGGTGTGATGTAACGCAGAAATTTCATACATATAAACTTACAACACTGGAAGTCGAGATCCAAAATTAAAAATGTGTCTCTTAAAGAGGAAGGTTGACATTTAAGAGAGAACTTAGAGACAATGGTGGAGGATACCCTGATTAAGGGAAGTAAATAGTGGTGGTAGGATTGGTGCTGGAAAATGTATGCCTATGGTTCAACTATGAATAACTTTGTAAATCACGGTGCCTTAATAAAATATTTTAATAGGGAGCATTAAAATGCTTGCAAAGTATATAAAAAATATAGCTCACAAGAAGGCAGCTTCTTTTTTTGGCCAAGATGGCATGATTCAACTCCAAATTTACCTTGTCCAAATTAAGATATGGAGATTGTCTTTTTTTTCCAATGTGATAAAGTCAGGGCTCATTTTGTATGCTAAAAATTTTTTGTCATCTTTTGTCTTGGGACCAGGTCTCTTGTCAATTACTCATATTCCTATAAATGTACAATAAAGGCTGAATAAATTATATTAAACTCCCCTTAAAAAGCCATTCTCTGAAGAGTCAATGCACCTTCTGTTAATGGCAAATGGAAGCCGAGCAAGTGTACCCTCACTACACTGCCATGATAAAAATACTTCAAGTGCTTGCATTCATGGACACTTAGTTTACTAGAGACAAGAGATTAAAGAAATTAAGAAATCAGATCATTGAGAAGTAAGAATGATGACACCTCTTCACAGTGCTGCCGTGTATAATATTCATATTTCTGGCACTAAGTTCCCAGCCCAGGTGGGTACACCTCACTCAGATGGCCTGTCCTGCCCTACTGTCCAAGTCTCACTAGTCTGTGTTTTAAGGACAAGGAAGGACATTGCCTGGTGATACGGCCACAAGCTGTTCGGGGAAGAAACTTTGCTCAGCACATTTCAGCTACTGAGCAAGACTGGGCTCATTGCAGAGAGCCACATAAAATAAATAATCATGCAAAAGCAGATTTGTTCTGATAGGGCTCTGACAGCTGCTCCGAAAGGTGGGTCCTTGCAAGCCCATCTTTCTACGGTGAACTGACCCAGAGATCCAGGAAAGCTCCAGACAGGACCATATGGCCTAGAATAAAAACATATTTCAAACTCTGTTTATTATGCATATCTTTCAAAGGTTCACTAGTCTGTGATGAAACATTGCACCTGCAAGGCTTTAATAAGCTTCCCCAGCAAGTACAATTATAAAATCGCAGATACTTGAGGAGTTTGTCTTCCCTTACCCTCAGCACATACACTGCCCACCAATAACTAGTCTCATTCTTTTTAATTATATAGGTTTTTCATAATTTGTAAGCAGCTATCAATACTTAGTCCAAAAAATAAAAATTTAATAGATCAAAGAGAGGGGCTTATAAAGTCTTTCTCCTGCTAAACTTTTGGGATGCTAGAAATATTGCATTAAGACCCCTTGAGTCATCCTGAAAAGAAAGACAACAATTCAATCATGCCATCCTGCAAAGACAAGAGAACATTTGATGTGAATTTATGATGGGCAGCAGCATCAGCAAGGGCAGAAGCAGAGAGGCATGAAAAGTTTCCTTTATCAGTGAATTCTGTGATTCCACATCTGGTACAGATATTTGAGAAGCAGTCTGTTCATTATTTACCCAACAAACATGACCTGAGAAGCTATTATATGCTGTAAGTATGATGATTCAGAGATAAGTAGCTCAGATTTTCTGCCCTCAGGAGTTGATGCCCTCCTGGAGAACATAACCCCCTCCAAGGATTATTTGGGGAATAAAAAAAGTTCATGAACTATAAAAGATACTAGAAGAGCAGAGAGGGGATAGCAATTCTCCTGGGAAGCTGTGACACAGTTTTTCAGAGAAATGGGTCCTTGAATTAAAAAAATATCTGAAAGATAGAGTTCATTAGCTAGTTAAGTAAAGAAAGGTATGAACTATATCAACAGTTGGACTATTTCACATGTCTATGACTCTCCCAAATCCATGAACAACTTAATATAATTGAACTATTCAAAATCTTTTGTCTTTAATTAGTTTTTACATGAAGAATACATGTGTATCTTAAATTGTTCATATGATCTAATAATGGATTTGAAATGGATGACATTTAGAGGTCTAATAATAATGCTGTCACAAAATCTCTGGGGTATGTTCTAATATTGGAGTCCATATGAACCTTGGAATGCCTTTATTTTTCACTCCAAAATATTTTATGCTAGTATAGTTTAGGATTTTAAGGATGCATTTTAGATACAAATGGATCAGACTAATTATTAAGCAGAGTGTCAGAATAGCTGAGGATTGCCTGCTAAGAATCTATCTTATTCCCTTTGGTTCAACATCAAAAGAGACTTGCATCATAAACGGATTATGCCATTTTCAACCTTCAAACACTAAGAATACAAGACCAATAATGGCAGGTGAAATAAAGATTTTTACTATAAAAATTATACAGTAGACCCTAAAGACAACCTGCTTTATTAATAAACTGAAAAAAAACATATATTTACTCATATACTGACTACTTCAGCATCTCTAAAATGTTTATCTCTTAGCTCCCAACAATAGTTCATAAATATTTATCCCCAGGCATTATCTTTCAAGTCCTTTCTGATTCAAGGACAATAGCAGAGCATTACAAAATGCTGATACTACCTAAGACTACCCTAGCACATAGGGGGAAAAAAAAGAAGAGCTATTGTTCATTACAGAAAAAAACAACTATGGTGTTTACAATAACCCTGGCAAGATTTATGGGATTATGTTCATTAAAAAGCTACATAAAATGAAGTTTAGAGAAAGTAATATGCTTAAAGTGATTAAGAAAACAAGTGACAGGAAAACCCATTGAAATCCCATTGCTTCTTTAAAGACTGTTTAAGACCCTATCTAGCTTCTAATTTATCTTCATGAGAGAATACATTCCTGCTTAGGAAGTAGAGAATAGGGTCCAGAGTGATAGCACAGCAGTAGGGCATTTGCCTTGCATGAACTAACCTAGGACAGACCAGAGTTTGATCTCCCGGTGTCCCATATGGTCCCTCAAGCCAGAAGCAATTTCTGAGCGTAAATCCAGGAGTAACCTCTGTGCATTACCGGTGTGGCCCAAAATTTAAAATCAACCAAACAAAAAGAAAGTAGAAAATAAGCATTTTTCGCTACACTTGACTCACATTTTAAGGGTCTATTAAATGTATCTGTATAGAAGGTGAGAGTCCATAGTGTCAGTTCATAATTTCTAGTTTTAAAAATAAAATGATAAAAATATTTCCAGATATCAGCAGCAAAAGGAGAGAAGCATTAAAGAATGTGCACAGAAATATTTCAGTTTGAAATACAAGTTAGATATACTTCCAATGAGAGAATGAGATGAACAAATAGTGTGGATTTTCTCTATCTTATGCCACAACTTTATAAATCTTTGATATCTACTGTTTTTAGTTCTATCAGGGCTAAAGATATAGTACAACTGGTTAGGCACTTTCCTTATATGTAGCCTACCTGGGTTTGATTTTTGGAGCCACAGATGGTTCCCTGTTCACTGCCAGGAGTGATCCCTAAGATCACAGACAGGAGAAAGCCCCCAAACAAGCCTTGTGAGTGTCTCAAAACAAAATAAGTGAAGAGTTATTTTATTCTGTAATGAAAACATAGAGAAGAGCTCCCCACTACACTTTTGAACAACTTCAAGAAATTTTTTCTGAATAAAGGATAAAATAAAATAAAAAAAAAAACTTACTCCCATTTGGGAACTAAAAAATAGCAATAGGGTAGGTTCCAATGGCAGAGACACTCTAAGCTGGTACCAAACCCCATGGTTGAACCCTGGACTACATGCCCCAAACCTCAGTACTATTAGTTGTAACCCTGGTAGCATCATGGAATGTCACTGAGCACCACAGTATTATGTCAGATTTCTGGAGCATCAGACCTGATAAGTATTGCTAGGTGTTAATTCCCACGATCTCTAAGTACTACTGATGTGATGCCTATTATTTCATTTGTTTGTTTACTTGTTTGGGGGCCATACCCGTTGATGCTCAGGGGTTACTCCTGGCTATGTGCTCAGCAATCACTCCTGGCAGGCTCAGAGGACCATAATGGATGGCAGGAATCTAACCAGGGTCCATCCGGGGTTGGCCTTGTGCAAGGCAAATGCCCTACTGCTATGCCATTGCTCCAGCCCCAGTAATTGTTAATTTAGACAGAAGGCAATGAGAAACTATTGGTGGTGGGGAAGGGAGTGAGAAGATTGAATTTGTACTTTAGTACAATCTTTCTGCAGGCACACTGGAGTGTTGAGGCCTCCTAACAAGAGTCCAGTCAGAAGGTTGCTAGATTCTAATATTTAAGGAAGTTGCAATAAACTAGGAGGAAGAAGCTCGATACTAATATATATATATTGAAAAGGAGAGTTAAATCTTTTTTTTTTTTTGGTTTTTGGGTCACACCCAGCGGTGCTCAGGGGTTACTCCTGGCTGTCTGCTCAGAAATAGCTCCTGGCAGGCACGGGGGACCATATGGGACACCGGGATTTGAACCAACCACCTTTGGTCCTGGTTCGGCTGCTTGCAAGGCAAACACCGCTGTGCTATCTCTCCAGGCCCGAGAGTTAAATCTTAAGATATTAAGTAAACTGTGAAGAAATGGTATTTGATTACCAATTAAATAGCTGTCAATTGGGTAAAAGAAAGAAAATTCTATAGAAAAGCAAGTTTAAGGAATAATTAATATAAACATGGATATAACCAGTCATAAGTAAATACTAAATATATATATTTATTTATTTTTCATGAATTTAATCCTTTCTTGTCTCAGTTAAGAGCACTAAACAGAGAAGCTAGGGGACTTCTTCAAGTTTACTCAAGTAGTAGAGAAAGTAGACCTTAAACATTCCTAAATCCCTAACGCAAGTGATAACAATGACCACATAGTAAAAATGATCTGATGCATGTTGAACACCCAAGATCTATTGAAAGTGCTTTATTGTTTCATCTCAACTTTGCAACAACCTTATGTGATCAGTATTACTTTTATCACCATGTTTTGTAAGGAAGGAACCTCCCCTAGTATTGCTCAGGAGTCATTTCTGGTGATATTGAGCAAACTGGGCCAGGGTTCAAACTTAGAGCCCAGGAATAAAGAGCTGTTTAAACCCTGCAGTGCCAGGGGCCAGCAAGGCCACCTTGGCAGTGTATAACCACCTCCAGGGATGCTTCTGGTAATACTTTGATACCATCATTTTTTTTTTTTTTTTTTTTTTGGATTTTGGGCCACACCCGGCTATGCTCATGGGTTACTCCTGGCTATCTGCTCAGAAGAAATAGCTCCTGGCAGGCACGGGGGACCATATGGGACACTGGGATTCGAACCAACCACCTTTGGTCCTGGATCGGCTGCTTGCAAGGCAAACGCCGCTGTGCTATCTCTCCGGCCCGATACCATCATTTTGTAATCAGAGCAAATGGGGCACTGTGGTTTCACCAATAAACTGTATTAGTTAGAATATAAATTTCCCTATTGCCATTTCCCATGTGCAGAGAGTGTAGAAACAAGGTAAACAATATGATGTATATGTCCTTCATTAGATCTGTGTCTGGTGGAACCTGGACTCCATTCTCTCATTATTTAATGATCTGCATTACTTTAACACATATGTATGGATGATATTATCTATTTGTTTCTACCCTTCCCCTAATATCTTGCCTTTACAGGAGAGCCTATCCAGGATCACTTTCAGAAACAGCTAGCAGTCCCGACTAAAAGAAAAGCAAAACAAAACAAAACTAAAAAAAAAAAAGACTCTTGATCCAGCAATAGTCATTTTACAGCAGAGCTGTCCAGCCTTGGAACAGGATGAACCACTGCAGGCTTGACTGTCCAATGCATCAGGCTGTGGAAACAGCCCTCCAGAGAAGGCCAAAAGCCCATTAGCCAATTATTCAGAGCCTGTTTAGTAAATGAGTTCTTTCCGTGTCCTAATTGGAGCTTTATAAAAGTAAACTAGCAGTAAGAAGCGAGCTCTCTGTGGCCCTATTCTTCTCGCTAGTGCACCTCCACAGCAAGCATTTGGAAGAAGAAGGAGGCAGAGAGCAGGGCAGGGAGAAGTTCCAACTCTCAGCTATTGTGCTTCAGCTCCTAGCTGATGAACTTACCACTGAGGAAGGCTTCAGCGAGTGACTCTGTCCCCATTTCCCTTATCTGTTCAGGAAAACTGGAGTCTAAAATACATCTAAATAATACACCTGAGTTCAACGCTCAAGGATTATCCAATCAATTTAGTGACCACTAATGTTCTTAACTATTTGTGTCGAACAATCCACTTTATTCTAAAAAATACAAAATTTAAAACTGAATCAATTAAATTAGGTACATTTAAATACAGGATTATGTGTACATCTAAATATATAAACATACTCAGCATCTTTGACGCCTGCTGTATCTTTCATCTAATAGTTAAGATTGATTCTATTGTTAAATTATGTCACTATATTGCTGTTATTTGGGGAGAGGGCATATCTGACTTTAGTCAGGAGTGATTCCTGACTCTGTACTCAGAGAATTACTCCTGGCAGAGCTACAAGAGCATATGGGATGCCAGGGATTAAGCCCAGGTCAGTCATGTGCAAGTGCTCTACCTGCCATACTATCTCTCCAGTACTAAGTAATTTTTTATGTCACCTAGGAATATATTATCTCAACAATTTGACTTAAAGACAGGTCACATGTACATTCATGTTCTTCCCTATTTATGCTTTTGAATAAACTTCTTGCATTCCTAATAAAAGCCAGATGGCAAAAACATCGACAAATAGTTAGCTTTACTGCCCAGGAAACTTAATTCTTAGAAATTGAAAAATTCCAACCAATTTAACATTCAATCATTTTTGATATTGAATTATATATACATCATCCCAAAGAGCAAAGAAGTAATGAAATAAGTCAAAATAAGAACTTATATTACAGGTGAAGAACCATGGGTATTTATGTTTTGATAACTTCTTAATAATGTGAAAGCAGATGAATAATAAAGTCCCCATGATTTCAATTCACCAGAGTTGGACAACTGTTAACCTATCCAGAAAGGAGTCTAAAAAGAAATTGTAACTGTATGATTTAGTTGCGATTGTGATGAAAATTGTAGAAACTTGATCAAACCACTTTACCTACAAAATTTTAAAGTCCATTTTAGCATAACTGAAAATAATATGTGTAGTACTAATAAAACAATATTAGCCTAGAAAGCATTTGATGAGTTCCAACTTGATAGCTATCTATTGAAATAAATAGTTGTCAAAGAAATGAAAATAATTCTCTCATAATATAGGCCCCAACCATTGGGGTCTGAGGGGTTGAGCCATACCCTGTGATGTTCACAGGTTATCCCTGGGTGTGCCCTCATAAAGCACTCCTGGCTATGCTCAGAAAACTGCACAGGATGCCAAAGATCAAACCTAGTTTTTTCCTATGAAAAGCAAGTGTCTTGCCTGTTGCACTATCTATCTTCCAATTATTGTTATGTAAACTCTTTTAAAAGCATAAAAGTTATTGGCTCATTTTATTAAGGGTTAAAAAACAATGACATCTTTTGTTAATTGCATGTAGCAATTGGCTAAAAAGCCATCCCTGTATAACTGCAGACCTGTCATTAAATAGATTTTAAAGAATTAAATTATTCTTTTTTTTTATTTGTTTTGCAGATGCATACCTAAAAGTACTCAGAACTTACTCCTGATTCTATGCTCAGGGATCAATCCTGGTAGTGCTCAGGGAACCTTATGCAAGGCATGGGCCTTACCCCTATCTTTTATACCCCCAAATTATCTTTTCTATCAAGTTTCTATGGAAACAACTTTGTACTTTTAAAAAAAATAGAAAAAAGCTCTGAAATAGTTTCCTTTCTTTAGCATGGTCATTTTCCTGATTCCACAAGCAGCAGTGTGACTTGCTAATTCCCAGCTGCAAGAAGATTTAAATCCATGTCTGAATACAGGACAATCAAATTATGTAGTAGCACTGTAGCCAGAAATAAACCCAACACATAAATGCAGTTTATTCAACATTATTAACACAAATACTATTTACACTTACAGTACTGTGCATTTAAAATAACTTCTCCCCCCATCAAATGGCAATATTTTGCTCTGCCAATCAAATTAAGCCACCAGAAACATATGGAAAGAAATCAATTCCATACCAAACCTTTGAAATGTATGGCATTTATCATGTTGGAGACAGGTTAATTCTAGTTAATAAACAAACTTTTTCTTTCCAAGTTAGAACCTCCACATTTTTGCTCATTTCCTAGCCGGGGACCTATTGAATGCAACAAAAACAACAAACATTCTCTCATAAAATTCTTTTTTTTAATCCACCTTCCATAAATTAAAAGGAGATAAAGCCAGAACAAAGCAAAACAGCCCCAAACCATTACACAAAATAATACTACTAGACTCAAATAAATGTAACCATATTGATTTGAAACAAAATGAGACACATACACACACACACACAAAAAAACCTGTACCAAGAAAAATAACCTGAAAATTCTGGTGAGAAATGTTGATAGAAAAGCTCTGTCCCCTCGTTCCCTGTCAACAGCCCCAGAGACTAATTATAAAATCACCTCAACAAATCTACTTGACTAAATGGAGAGAAGCCATTTTTAATGGCCTTCTTAGCCCTAAATGCCACAGAGCTCCACAGATGAAAACGGATGGCCTCAAAGAGAGGCTGAATAGTACTCTGAACAATAACCACATCATCCACACTACCTAAATTCTACCTAAATCATATTCCTAAATTAGCTGCCTCTGCAGCCACCATTAACTCCCACTTGAAAGACATAGTCAAGACCAGTCTTCTAAATCATGTGCCACAATAGCCTCATCTGCAAGTTATGAGCAAGTGAACAATATAGATGAGGCAAAAGGGAACAATGCCTGCTCTAAAGAGCATATTGAGTGGAATGGAAGAAAAAAAAGAAATGCATTGGCTGTATATCTGAGCGCCAAAGGAGACTTTGCCCATTACCTAGGCTGATCTTCAAGCTTTTTCTCTTAGGAGAATGTGAGGGTGAAAATGAGACATTAAAAAAAAAAATTCCCCACCAGCAGAGAAAAAAAATTGTTCATAGAGTACCAAATGCCCATAGGGCTTCTCAGTATGCAGATATCTGCTTATTCTTCATGGAAATAGCCAAAAGTACTAGGCCAAAATTAAGCAAGTAGCTGAATTTGCTGCCAGGGGGTGGCTATTTGCATTTAGCTATAATCTATTCACTAAAATATTCAAATTAAGTTTCCCTTTTCTTACCATATATACCATAATTAATTATTTAATACATTCACTTATTAATTCAACATGTATATAAGGAGAGTTAGCAAGTATCAGACACTGCCCTGGCTGGCTGCAGGGGTAAGTACTAAGTCAGTCAGAAATCCCTTGTCATTGAACAAGTACAGGTGTGTATAACAGGTGGTGATAAAAGGCAGGAAAAAAATGCTAGGGTCCTAGATATAATAGTCTTTCTGTTTGTCTTGCATGTGGCTGGCTCAAGTTTGATCCTGGGCATAGTATATATACCTTCTGGCACAGCATCAGAAGTAAGACCCAAACTCACAAGGTATAACCCTTATACTAGGTATAAACCCTGAACTCCACCAAAATAATTAGCTGTTTTAAAAAAGGAAAAGAACTCAAAGTAAAAGAGGAAATTTCAAAAAGTGTAAGAAGGATGCGATAAAGTGACACCAATAAAGTGACATTTGAAACAATTTACAAAGAAACGAAGTGAATCTTAAGACCAAAAATGAGTGCACAGTAGGCAGAGGACAGAGTAAATTAGAAGGCTCTTGGGTAAGTGCATTATTTGACACATTCAAGGAACCAGAAGGCCAGCCTAGATTTAAACATACAAAGGATGAGTTGTCGAGCAATGAATGAGAGTAGAAATGGAAAACCAGATTAGGGAACATTTATAGGTCACAGACATGTCATTGAATCTTATTCTTAATGTGATAGAAAACCATTAAGAAGCAACATTATCTGTCTTGGCTAAATCACTAGGAAGTAAGTGTTGAAAAGTTTGGCGAACTGCTGGAATCAAAGAAGACACTTGGGCCCCGAGAGATAGCACAGCGGCATTTGCCTTGCAAGCAGCCGATCCAGGACCAAAGGTGGTTGGTTCGAATCCCGGTGTCCCATATGGTCCCCCGTGCCTGCCAGGAGCTATTTCTGAGCAGACAGCCAGGAGTCAACCCTGAGCACCGCCAGGTGTGGCCCAAAAACCAAAAAAAAAAAAAAAAGACACTTGCCCTTTATTAAGTATTTCACTGGCTTCATTCAAGTCTTGGTTTACCATCCAGCAGCACTATCACCACTAAATCCACCAAATCTTCAGATAGAAGATAAAGAGAGAAGAGGTCCCCTTAATATATTTCGTTAATTAGCAAACTTTCTTCTTGTATATTCTTCTCTTACTTCTTCACCATTCTCTTCTATAGTATTTAGGGAATCCTAGTTTCTCTTCTATAGTATTTAGGGAATCCTAGTTTCCTCCCCACCTCTACTAAATCAGAAATGTGGTGTTCATTGCTAATGAGAGGTGCTGAGCTAGAAGTAATTAATGGGGAACAAAGGATTAGAGCAAGATGGAGGAAATTGTTCACAGTGATTTGGGACTGAGTCAGTACTTCCACCATTTCTCATGGCAAAGATACCATAAAAAAAGATGCATAGGATAGATGTATTAAAGAACTCCCCCCCCCCCAAAAAAAAGAACTTCCCAAAAGATCACTTGATGAATGAGGGGGAAACAATAGCAACAGGAAGTGCATTGAATGCCCGCCCTAGGAAGATAATTTCAAAATTGAATTAGGTCTTCTTGCGGTAGTAGATGTATATGGTTTAAAAGAAGCTTGCATTGCAAGGTTTGAAAGAACTCTCTCACAGCAACACAGAAGTGATCATTTGATAATCTGCCACACAGAACAGGATTGGCCATTCAATTAATATAAGCCAAGTAAAGGTCTCTGAAAAAATATAATTTAAGTGACCCTATCCTATAATGATGACTTTTCATTTTATGAAAATGATAACAACTTAATTCAAATTATGGTTCATTGAAGAATTAGCAAATGGTTTTCTATGCATACAATTTCAATAGTAAAAACATCCCCATCAAAATTTCAGCATGAATGCATACCAGCATGAGAAACTGGTAATTAACTAGAACTAAAACATACATTTTTTAAAGTATTATATGTACAAAATTCAACAGAGAATATTTTCATTCTTCTGCCATGAAGTCATGTTTAATTTTTAACATTTTTTCAATTTTGAAATATCACTATCAAAAATGAACTATTTGTGCAACTATATAATAGGCAAAGATAAATGATAGAGAGATAAATGGAGAAAGATAGGAATAAATAAAGAGAGAGATTTTAGAGAGATATGTTTAACCAAGAAATATCACAGTCTGCATAGAAGTATTAGGTTAGTGTTGGGCTAATTCTACCCTTTTAGAAGAAAGCCTATACATAAGAGATACCTTTCTTCAAAAAACACAACCTCATGAAGAAACTGAAATAGAGAAAAAGTTTCTAACTTGTAAATTTAAAGTTAGCTGTAGAATGTTCCTTCTGATATCACCTAGCTCATTTTATTTTTATTACTGTAATGGTATCCTGAAATCTACAACTGAATTCATAAATCCACATACTATATCCTCCTGGACATCTGGTGGAATAAATAATCAGTACAAACTTCTCACCAACTTCTGGTAAGAACATCCAAGTTTTCTAGAGAAACCATATTGTCACTCTGACTCCCATCCTTTCCTCAATGCATGTTTACATGGAAATGAACCTGCTTTTAATTTCCTGGTATAAGCACAAGATCATCAATATTTTTGCAAAGCTGAAGTCACTGTGCTTGGTTCAAAACTGATTATCTAACTCAAGTTGTCTACCAAAGCTAAACCAGCCTTGTCTAAAGCAGTAAAAGAAAGTTGTACTCTGAACCTAGACCAAGAAGTCCTAAGCTTCAAACTGCAGCACACTTTTCAATGACAGTCTGTAAGTTGAAGAAAAGCACAAAAAATCAAGTCAGACTATAGAGGAGAAATAGATATCTTTACATTTCTGATTCCAAATATTTTGAAAGCCTAAATTGGACCTTTATATCAATTAAGCAAATAATTTCCTTATTTCAGATAAATATTTTGTAACTAAAACCTGTTTCCAGTTAAGGTTTTTTAGTTTTGGTAATTGAAAGAGATGGGTATGATAATTTAATAATTTTATTCAGTTGAATGTGAATTAATTTTAATATTTTATAATGTATGTAGATAATGTGCTAAATAAAATATAAATCAGTGTAAAGATTTTCTGACTTTTTTATTAGGGCTTCCTCAATCAATATATAGTAAAAATGCAATTAGAAAATTTCAAGTGTCCCCTCAGGTTTTATAAACCTGTGATTTTTAAGAGCCTTTTTGCATCACATAAATCAAGGTATAAATCTGTGCATAAAATAGTACAGGGGACATTTGTCCTCAGAGATTAATCAATAGGCATCTGTGTGCTTTTGCCTGATATTGTAAAGTGTGATAACTTTGAGACAATGATGTTACATTGTGGGTTTTGCAGATTAGAGACATGGAAATAAGGCTATGAATTTTCAGTAAAACCAAAAACACTGTAAAAACCCCAAAGATGTCTTTTGTTTTGATCTTTCCTTTGGTGCCAGTGGAGATTTCACACTGGGTAATATAAATCACCAACGTGCTAATTAAGCTGTGTTTCTCACTTTAAGGTCTTGTGTGTGTGTGTGTGTGTGTGTGTGTGTGTGTGTGTGCTTCTCTCAAAGTGATAACAAATGAAACATCATCGTTTTCCTTAGATCTGAGATCACAAAATGTCCACAAGCAATATACAGTTGTAGTGATACAATAACCAGCAAAAAATAGGGCTTTAAATATCATCCACCACAAAACTTGAAATATATAAAATGTGAAATTTGTAGAGGCATGACTAATGGGTGATTTCTCTTTTTCCAGCAACTGAACATCCAGTCTATGAACTGAGAACATATAATACTTTGAAAACAGTCTTGGAGAAAACTGACAGATATATGGGGTATTTTATCTTGCATTATGTGATTTGTAGAAGTAATCTCAACTGGAAGTACTTCAAAGGAAAGCATTAAACAAGTGTAAAATAACTAATCTCCAAGTAGTTATTAAGTGTTTGCTATGTAGAAAGCCACATCCATGTGACTGAGGAGAAAACAAGAATGAAAGCCTAAAGGAATGGAATTGAACTTAACCTGCTAATTTTGACCCCCCTCATTCAGCCTTATTCTTCCAAACCACTTTTGTATGTGATTCCCAGGTCAAGGATTCAACAAATAACAACTGTCTGACTCATTTTACTCTCCATAACTAATGTCTTCTGTAATCCACAACTACCTACTAAATATACCCTGAACTACAATAATTGGGAAGAGAAATAGGCATATACTTTAGTCTTGGACATATGACCACATTATACTCATAAAACATAGAATTTCTCTCTTGTATATCAATGTTATCTCAAAAATAATTTTTTATTGATTTCTAGGTACTTTTTAAATAATATATTTATTTATGCACCATGATCACAATTATGTTTTAGTTGGGTTTCAGTTATAGAAAAGTATACCCTCTTTTGCCAGTGCAACCTTCTCACCACCAGTGTCCCCTAACACCCTCTTCTCCCACTCCCTGCCTGTATTCGAGCCAGGCATTCTATTTCTCTCACTCACTACCATTGTCATGATCATAGTTAATGTAGTTATTTCTCTAACTGCACTCACCAATCTTTGTGGTAAGTTTCATACCATGGACCAATCCTTCCAGCTCTCATCTCTATTGTCTCTGGTTGTTATTACCATACTGTCTTATTTTTCTTAAATCCCACAAATAGTGAGATTATTCTGTGTCTGTCTCTCTCCCTGTGACTTATTTCACTCAGTATAATAGTTTCAATGTCTATCCATGTATGAAATACTATGCAGCTGGCAGCAAAAACAAATTTTAGTTCTAAAATGTCTATGACTATGATGAACAAGATGTCAAGGAGGAGAAATTAAAAAATAAGTCAACCTTCCTGGGACCAATAAGGAAGCTCCTCGCTTATGCTTCAGCCTAGGATTTGTACAAAAACCAAGATATCTAATCCTAGAATTCTGACTTCAACAGCCATGACTGACCAGAAATTCTGGTGCCATAAGAAAAGACTCTATCGTAGGATTCAACCTAGAATTTGTGCAAAAACTAAGATCACTAATTATAGAAGACTGACTACAACAAACATGACAAAACAGATTTTCTAGAACCATAACAAAAGACTATCCTATATGTTGTCCTATGGCCCATTGAAATACCAAGATCTCTAGCTACAGAGGACTGATTCTGTAATAAACAATTAGGCATAAACTTTTCTGGCACCATAAAAAGACCTTGGGATTTGAGAATGAGCATGTATGGAGCCCATAGTTGCTCCCATGACAGTATGCTTCAAGGGTGGAGAAACACTGTACCTCCTAGGCCAATGGAATTCCCTCTAACTTTCCCATACATATTGTGCCTATCCAACAAAACAAAATAAAAAACACAAAGCCTTGCCACACCAAACTTTCTTTTGTATTTCTTTTCTTTCTTGTGGTTGTTTTTATAGTGATGATTTTTTGTTGCTGCTGTGTTTTTGTTATTGTTTTTTCTGTTTGTTTGTTTGGGGGGTTATTTTTTCTTTTCTTTTTCTTTTTTTCTTTTATTTTCCTTTTTTCTTCTGAACTAATATTTATAGCCTCTAGATGGATTCCCCCAGCATTTTAGTTTTTTTTTTATTCTCCTCTTTCTTTTCTTTTTTCCACAGAACCACAGAACTTGAATCATCTTGTTCTCCCACATAACTTGAGGGGAAAAAATGGACGGTACTAGGAACAACCAGTCATATGAATATTGAGTGAAAATAAAACATGATCAGACTTACAATGACAGCAGAATTGATACCCAATCTACAACAAGCTATACATAGAGGGGAGCATTTACACTAGCAGTCCGAGATGCACGCTGGAAAAGGGGTGGAGGAAGGACAATGCTGGTGGTAGGAATGGCTCTGATTCATTTTGACTATATACCTTAAATATTACTGTAAAAGATTCATAATTCACTTTGGTCACAATAAAAATTATTTTTAAAAATAGTATCAACTTAATAACCACACCCCAGAATCTATACCCAATCTGCTCCAAGCTATACACAAGGAGACCTCTTACACTAGCAGACCAAAGGGCAAAGTGGAGAGGTATGGGATGCATGCTGGGAACAGGGGTGGAGGGAGGACAACACTGGTGGTGGGTATGGTCCTAATTCTTTGTCACTATGTACCTTAAATATTACTGTAAAAGATTTGTAACTCCCTTCGATAACAATAAAAATTATTTAAAAAAACATCTTTGGTTGCAGACTGCTATGTATTTGAATTGTGTTAAGTATGTAAAACCCACAAATCTGTCTCATTATAATCCTATAAGATGTCTAATTTTTTCTATTAATCATGAAGTGTTTCGCAAGATATGAACCACATAAAGTGATTAATTGATACAAATACTATATTTACAATGTGCTATACATCCAATGATGTGGTAAACACTTTCATCATTCCAAATATCATACATACATCTAGTAAATAATTGTTTTCCATTTCCCTATCTTCCCAATCCCTGGTAAGCAGAACTCTGCATTCTCCTCTCATTTCTACCTTTTTTTCATTTTGTTTTTATAATTTCTCCTATTTTTACTGATATTTTAAATATCCTCCCCCCCTCCAGTTTAAGAAAAAAATTAGAAAACTCAGTCCTAAAGATGAAAGCCTACTTGGCCAACTCATCCCTACTTGGAATAATAGGAATTCAATACCCTTCCTTAAAACAATTGTGCTCTAAGGCAGATGACAAACCAGTATTTGACTAACCATTTCTTTTCTTTTCTTTTTCTTTTTTTTTTTTTTTTTTTTTTTTGGTTTTTGGGCCACACCCGGCGATGCTCAGGGGTGACTCCTGGCTGTCTGCTCAGAAATAGCTCCTGGCAGGCACGGGGGACCATATGGGACACCGGGATTCGAACCAACCACCTTTGGTCCTGGATCAGCTGCTTGCAAGGCAAATGCCACTGTGCTATCTCTCAGGGCCCCATTTCTTTTCTTTTAATTAAATCATTTCTTTATTTAAACACCATGATTACAAACATAATTATAGTTGGGTTTTTAGTCATAACAAGAACACTCCCCTTTATTCGTGCAACCTTTCCATCACCCCCTGTTTGTATTTGAGACAGGCTTTCTACATCCCTCACTCACTAACATTGTTATGATAGTTCTCAGCATAATTATTTCTTTAACTCATCACTCTTTGTGGTGAGCTTCATATCTTGAGCTGGTCCTTCTGCCCTCAACATTGAATTATTTCAATGTCTTTAGTTTTTCTTAGAACCCATAAATGAGTGAGACTGTTCTGCACATGTGTGTCTCTCTCTCCCTCTGACTAAATTCATTCAGCATAATAGATTCCGTGTACATCCATGTTTAGGAAAATTTCATGACTGTCTCTTCTGACAGCTGCATAATATTGCATTGTGTATATGTACCACAGTTTCTTTAGCCATTGGTCTGTTGAGGGGCATCTTGATTGTTTCCAGATTCTGGCTATTGTATAGTGCTGCGATGAATATGGGTGTGAGGAAGAGATTTTTGTACTGAATTTTTGTGTTCTTAGAGTATATCCCTGGAGTGGTATAGTTGGATCATATACGGGAGCTCAATTTCCAGTTTTTGAGGTAATCTCCATATTGTTTTCTATAAGGGATGGACTAGATGACATTCCCACCAGTAGTGAATGATAGTTCCTTTCTTTCTCTCCACATCCCCACCAGCAGTGAGTGTTCTTGTTCTTTGTGATGTGTACCAGCCTCTGTGGTGTGAGATGGTACCTCATTGTTGTTTTGATTTGCATCTCCCTGATGATTAGTGATGGTTGGTCTCAGCCCCTAGGTCCACCTCAGTCTACAGTTTGGGGCGACCTGCAGCAGGGATGTCGGTTTGGCCCCAGAACTCGTCCAGTAGGGAAACCAACCCCAGCACAGAATCCCTGAAGGAAGCTGAGAGACTGAGGTGCCCTGGACACGCCTGAAAAGGACGAGTCCGGCGCCTGAGCGCTGCGAGTTTGAAACCAACACCAGAGCAGGTTGGGGTCAGAGTGCATCTCTGACTAACCATTTCTTGACAATTGTACTGAGAGAGCAATTGGACAGTGCACCTAAGAACAGTATACTTCTCAGTTAGTCCTGCTTCCCTCCCACACTGAAGAGTCAACATCTGTGGGAAGGAGGTTCCACCAAGAACTCCCATTACATTATGGTCCCATGGCTCCTTTTTAACCCTTTCTCCCTTCGGTTATCTATTATGAAATATATACAACACAATACTCTGAGTTCAGTGTTTAATCATAGTCTGTTGGATTTCTTGTGCCATCAAAATTTTCTAGAAGGAAAAAATTGAAAAGAAATGATAACCCTGAAATACCCTTCTTAGTAAAATGGGTCATTTTGTTTCTCTCAGATATGGGGAATCCTAGTTCTTTTTATAATGTACTATAATATTATAGAAAACTATATTTAACAGGTATAAGTAACAAAGTATAATATGATATGTATACAATACTAAAATTATTAGTTAATTAAATCAGGTTATATGTGTACAAGAAATCATACAAATTATAAAAGTATAGTATGAGCCACACTTACAATCCACAGTTGTGACCATGTCTGCAAATCAGCCAACACCATAATCTCATTTAATTATTAAAAGTACTAAAAGAGAGGTAAGCCAAGTTGTGGAAACTCAAGGATGTATCAGTCTCACAGCTGACAGCACTGGGGTGCCTTGGGAGGAATGTAGGGCCAGTGCCTTGTCTTTCTGAAGCCTCAACAGCTACACACATGTTCTATAACCACAGCCAAGCCAGTGACTCAACTTTATTGCTTTTCTACTAATCTCTACAAAAACGCCTGCCTGCCAAAAACTTCAGCTATGCTGTATTGAGATCTGAGAATTCTGGGGTCTCTCTTGGCATCAGGGAGGAACTGCCACTCTTCCACCCACCACTCCTACTTTTCCCAAACTTTTGAAAACCTTAGCAGCCATGCCCACAATCCACAGACACCACCATGTCAACTCATTAGTCAAGATCCACAGATCCTCAAGTCCACCTTGACCATGCAGCAGCATATGTGGCCATATTACATTTCCATGTTTTTCAATAGTGACATCCCAGTAGAAATACACCAAAGTATATGTGAAATTTTTATAAAACCCACCTAAGCTCAACAAACAAAACCAACAACAGAATGGCAACAAGCAGCTCAATAAATCTTCAGACAATAGCATACTAATCCCATTTCAAAGTATGACAATTTTCACTTATTTTTAACGAAGTTTTTATGACAATTCTATTACCATTTAGTGGTAACAAATTATATTAAATAAATTATTCATTCCTTCCAAAGAACAACTTGAGGAAAGTTGGGTAACTGGGGACAATAGTGGAGGGAATATTATACTGGTGGTGGAATTGATGTTGGAACATTTGAGTACCAGAAATAACTGTCTTAGAATCCACTTGTAAACCACAATGTTTAAATAAAGTAATTTATTTTAAGAAAAGTATATAGTGTTTTTTAAACACCTCACTTCAGATGAGTTTCTATGCTAACAACCCAAATTCTTGCTTACTTAAGTCATTAATTAGTCATTCTTCCTGCATCTAGTATAGTAGAAAGAGAATCAATAGGATATAAAGGTGGTGTGTGTGAAAGGATATGTATCTTAAGATATTAGGTGAAATGTTTGTTTGTGGATGAAAAATCTAAAAGCTGTAAGGCAAGTGACAGAAAAGAGAGGACATGGCATCTCTTTAGGATGAATTCTACCTCCTTTAGAAATCAATGCCCCTTTCTCCTCGTGCCTTCAACTGATTGGAAGAAGCCCACTCACTTTAGGAAGGAGATACTATTTTCTCCAAAGTCTACTGATTAAAACATGAATCATATCCACAATAGAAGACCATGGCTACATTTAGACTGTATTTGGTCAAACATCAAAGATAGGTAAACGACTAACATGGGATAAGAGCTGTATTTGGTCAAACATTAAAGATAGGTACATGACTAACATGGGATAAGAGCTGATCCTAGAAATTGTGCTTCAACATGAAACGTGTAAGGCATAAGTAATACTCTTTCAATATTTTATTCTTTATTGGAATTTAGGTATATTCACAGTGCCTAATGGAGGTGCCTAACCGGGCCCTAAGCAATAGATAAAAGCCATGCAAAGCATGTGAAGCTGAGTGAGTGTTAGTGGGAGATGACCGTTTTTCTCTTTTAGGAAAATTGTTAGTGCAGGCAAAAGCAAGAACTGGGTAAGCTTCAGAGAACTGAATGCCTTAGGCCCTCACCCAACAATATATTTTAAAATAATAATAATAAAGTGAGGCAGGGATTAAGGAAGAAGGAAAAAGGTGCAGGATAGGGAAAGAAGTTTTGCCTACTGGACAATTTTGTCTTCTGTTAGTCTGAGTTGGAGGACAGGCAGGCAGCAAAATGAGAAGAGATAAACTCTGCAGAAGCTCGCATACATTATAGCAATTCTCAAATGGGATAATCCTCTCCAGAGTTTTTGTTATGTCCTAGCTAATTAGACAAGTAGATCATTCATTTTACTCTGGAGAATCCAGTTTTCCCTGAGGAAGAAAAACAGTCAAGGTCTGCAAAAAAGACAGTCCCAGATGACTGTGTGTGTAACTAAATACCAAACATTCATCCTCCAGGGCTCAAGCCCAGCAAGGACAAAGCAAAGACAAATGATCTGGTTTGGAGAGAAGCCACTCCCCCATGTTCCCTTCATCCCCTTCCATCAAATTTTCCTGTCCCCTTCCTCTAGCATTGAGGGCTGCCGATGTCTCGTGCCTTGAGAATGCAAATCCTGGAGAGAATTCTTTTCCTTGACTGCCAAAATATACAGTAGGAAGAATCACATGGTATAAATTGGGTGGAACACAAAAGGCATGCCCAGCTCTCAGGGAGTTGGAAGTGCATTGCTGTATAAAATTAGAGCAGACAATGGCAGAAATCCCAGCCAGGCTTGCCTCCAATAAAGAATAGGACTTCCTTGAGGCCAAATGAATTAGGGCTATACCTACAGGTTGGATGTAGCATGAGACAGAAGTTCAGCCATGAAGACATGAAAAACTAAGCAAAATTGATTAAAATGTGTTTTGCACCTCCAGGGATTGTAGATCTTGACCAACTAGAACAATTTTCTTGGGACCTCATGTAAGAATACTTATATGAAAGATGGGTGCATTAGACCAAAAGCATTATGTTGTATACTGATTTGCTATAGAGTCACTTTTTAAACCTCCTCTTCCACGTCACTAACACTTGCCTTCCAGACAGAAAAAGTGCCAATGAATTAACATATGTATCTTCTATCCTTAATGATTGTATTTCAAGCAAACATTTTAACGACTAAATGCTTGATATCTAGATCAGTTTGTGCAAGTTGCTAGATGTGTCTAGATTGTAAAAAATTGTTGTCCTCTAGAAACAGTGACAAGAATTCTGAATAAACAAGAAGACACTTAAGATAGTGACTGTTCTCCAAGGAGCCTTGCATCTCAGTCTGGTAAGACTCCGGGCATTTTCATTGACCTCTTCCTCAAATCCCTCAAGTTACAATAGCAGCAGAAGGACTAGACAAACAGCACTTGTATGGTCTTTGCCTTATATGTGGCTCACCCAGATTCAGTCCTCAGCATGACATATAGACGCATGAGTCCTGCCAAGATCAACCCCTATGCAGAGTCAGAAGTAAGCCCTGAATTCAGATGAAGGTAGCCCATTAAACAAAAGTAAAAGAACCCAAAACCAATAGTAATGCAGAATCATAAGTGAGGTCAACGTCATTGGCCTTTATGTAGATTAGCCTCCACTCTAATGAGACACACAGGAAACACTTTTCGCTAAAAATTGTGGAGTCACTTCATTAAAAGTGGCCCCAAGTCAAAACACTATACAAAATTTAAGAACTGTAATGAGCCCTCATTTCGCAAGCAATGACAAGAGGCTTCAAGAAGTCAAATGCCTTGCTTATGGACCCTTATTTTCAAATAAATAAAAGGCCCAGGATTCGTTGTTCAATTCAGTTTCTTTTCACTGCAGTCACAATGAATCCTAAAGATCATCCAAGTTATTGCCATATCCCCAAAAAGCCCAGTTTTCATGTCTTTAGCATTCACTGTTATTCTTAACTGAACTCAATTTGAAGATATTGGCAGAGTCTATGTCCTCTTTCCAACAAATAGTACGGAAATGTTAATTGCATTTTAAAGGTAAAATGCTCTGACTAGTCTGCAACCAAACTATAATTGCCTTTATGGGTTTTCCAATTCCTTATTCTCCAATTACTTAATATAATGAGCCTAAGATTGCATATAAAATTGCATTACAGATTAAGTAAATATTAATCGCAGTAAGTTTTCAACTTAACATGAGCTCTCTTATTTTTTTTAATGTGGCATAGAGTATGTCACTGATAAAGTCACAGACAGTCAAAAATTTTATTTTAGCATCAGGAAATTATACTATTTTACTTACATTGGATAACAAAAATTATGCAGCACATAGTATTTTTTTTGTTGTAGCAGATGAGTGACTGTAACAAATCCACCACAGAATTATGCTAGACTAGAGTTTTAAAATATTTGTGATTTTTCACTCTAATTTGGAACATCTTGGGTTCAAGCCCCTTTTGAGCAGAGCTGTCAGTGAAGAAATTATGCAGAAATCATGAAGTGCAGAGAGTTGGTAATGGGTCACCTGAGCTATGTCTGATTTGAGATTAGTAACTAAAATATTAGCAAGATTAAATGCCAGGAAATCAGATTGATGAGCATACTAAACTGAAAAGAAAAATTAAAAAGAACAAATAAGAGTGAAACACATGCTGTGGAGAGAATAAAATCTAGAAAATAATTAGGCTAGCCAGTACAAAAATTATGTGAATTCAGAACATGCTACCACCTTCTTTATAAAGATATTGATTGGTTTCAAAGCTCAGGGTTGAGTCATAAAATGTCATCTTTTAAGAGTTTTTTTTTGGGGGGGTTCACACTGGCAGTACTCAGGGCTTACTTCCAACCCTGTACTCAGAAATCAATCACCCCTAGTGAGTCTCAGGGGACCATATATGATGCTAGAGATTGAATCAGAATGGCCATGTGAAAGGCAAAATTTGCAATCCAGTGGCCATATTCTCCTAAGGTTGTTGATGTTGTTTTTTGTTTTTTTTTTTTGTTTTTTGTTTTTTGACTACACCCAGTGACACTCAGGGGTTACTCCTGGCTATGTGCTCAGAAATCACTCCTGGCTTGGGTGACCATATGGGACCCCAGGGGATCAAACCACGGTCATTCTAGGTCAGCCACGTGCAATGCAAACACCCTACCACTATGACACTGCTCCAGCCACCATCCTCTGCTAGTTTTATAATATTGGCACTAATTTAATTAATATCAATTAATCTTTCACTAAGAATCCTTCTATTGTTACATAAAATAAGATAATCATATATAAAATATCCTTATTTAAAATATTTTTAAAAATGTAAAGTCACAATCAGGAGAGGATAGGGGACATAGCTAATCCTGGTTCAAACACAGGCACCACATTATTCCCTGATTATTATCAAATGCACCCTTGGAAACTCCCAAGAACTGCCAAGTTGGCCTAGGTATCCCCAGCACCATAAGGCCCAAGAAGAATTGAACAATTGGGTTTTTGCATTTAACCAATGGTTCAGTTGATCATAAATCATGGAGGAGGCCCTTAGGTCTTCTGAGAACTTCTGGGAAATCGACCCAATAAGACGATATGATAGTTCTATGCATAAACAGTATATATACATATATATAAGCTAACAAAAATATTTGTATTATTTTTATGCTTTGGCCTACACCTGGCAAAATGATTGTGCTCTCTTTCCACCTCAGTGCTCAGAAGGCCATACAATACCCATTTTCTTTAAATCTATGATTATACTCCTCATTCTAGAAAAGCATGCCTAGGGTATACTTTGGAAAGTGCTGCAGATGTAGAATGAAGTGCAATAATAATATAAGAAGAGGCCAAAAAATTGAATACAGAAAGAATCAGGTATGTCCCTATCAATTAAGATGACACTATTATTCTGGGTAGTATAGAAATCCATTAAAATTTCTATGCAGAATATTTATATAAATATTATTCTGTGTCAGATGTAAAACCATTAAAAATTATTCTGCAAGTAGTTAGAGAATGGTTTAAATCTATGACAGTTTGTCTCAAACTGACACTTGATTCCCCAGTAACTGAGCAATGCTGGGAGTAATCCCTGAGCATAGAGAAAGGAGTAAACACTGAAAACTGCTTATTGTAGGAAAAGTGAAAAGAAAGGAGGAAAGAAGGAAGGATGGAAGGGGAGGGAAGGAAGGGAAGGATGAAAGGGAGGGAATGGAGGGAAGAAAGGGAGAGAGGGAGGAAAGGAAGGGAGAGAGGATAGGAAGGGAGGGAAGGGAGGGAAGAAGGGGAAGTAGGAAAGGGAGGGAGAGTGGAAAGGAAGGGAGAAAGAAAAGGATGAGAAGAGAAGGAAGGATGGGAAGGGAGAGAGGGAGGGAAGAGAGGAAAGGAAGGTAGGAAAAGAGGGAAAGATGGGAGAGAGAAAGAGAAGTGAAGGAAGGAAGGGAGGGAAGGATAGATGGGAGGGAGGGAGGGAGGGAGGGAAGTGAGGGATAGGAGGGAGGGAGGGAGGAAAGGAGAGATGAGAGGAGGGAAGGGAAGGGAGAGAGGGAGGGAGAAATGGGAAGGGAGAGAAAGGAGGGAGGGAGGGTAAGAGAGGAAAGGAGGGGAGGGAGGGAAGTGAGGGAAGAAAAGAGAAAGGGAGAGAAGGGAGGAAGGGAAGCAAGGGAAGAGAGAGGGAAGAAAGGGAAGGGGAGAGGGAAGGGAGGAAAAGGAGGGAGGGAGGGAAGGGAAGAGAAAAGAGGGAGGGAGGGGAAGGAAGGAAAGGAAGGGAGGGAGGCAGGGAAGGGAGGGAAGGAAGGAGAAAGAAAGGGAAAGGAGGGAAGGAAGGATGGAGGGAGGGAAGAGAGGCAGGGGAGGGAGGGAAGGAAGTGGGGAAGGGAGGTGGGAAAGGAAGGAAGGAGGAGGGAAGGGACAAACAAAGGGAGGAAGGAAAAACAAGTGGGAAGGAGAGGAGGGAAAGGGGGAGAGAAAGCAGTGAAACAAAGACAGAAAGGAAATAGAAAGAAGGAAGTTTTGAAAGAAAAAGAAAAGTGTGGAAAATGGCACAAGATTTTGGACCCAAGTCATTGGGAAGTTGACAATGAATGTAAATCTGTGTGAAGTCACTATCCACTTAACTATTAATAAGAAGTGAGGGTATTTGGAAACATATGTTCCAGAGGAGAAGATGGACAGAGAAACAGGATGCTAATAAAATTAAGTTTCAATGTTTTAGACAGTAGCTTTTTTTGTACCAGGCACTGAACTAGACAGTCAAGCTATATGACATCATCCCATTTTCATAATTGAATATCATTGATTCATTTAACTGTGCTTTACAGCTGTGAAAATGCGGCTTTAGAAAGTAAAGTCTTTTGCCCAAGACCTGTAAGCTGAAAGATGGAGAATTGGGCTGAATCTATAACAGTTCAATCTCAAGCTTGCGCTTTTAATGACCCCACTTTAGTCTAACTCTGGTTCAACTTAATCTGAGGACTAAGGTTGGCAGGATATATGAAGCAGGACCATGAGTAGGAGAAGCAGTTTACCTGTGACAGGATGATTGCATGATCACTTTTAATCCATAAAACAAGAAGAATGGACTCGGTGATTTCCATGGTTCCTCTCAGTTCTAAAAGCCTATAATTTTAAAACATGGTGATGCTTCTTTTCACTAAAGTGAGAGTCATTTTTATTTCTTAAGATTGAAGAGCATATAATACAATTCTCTTATTTATACAAAGCTATTCCAAGCCGGACTGAATTGAGCCTCAAGCCTTACAGTTTGCCCATTTTGAAATAGAAAGAGCATTAAAGGTAAAAGAATAGCAGTGAGCACAGAAGGGGAAATGGGGAAAGGGAAAGGGCATATCAAGGAAATAGAGGCATTGTCATAAAATAAACAGGAGGCATAGAAATGAAGTTTGGAAAATTGTCTTTTTCCAGAAAATAGGAGAATTTTCTCACTTTAATACGGAGACATTTTGATTGTTGACTGAAAAGGCCAGTGCTAACTTTAAAAATAGTCTCGCATGTTAACAGAAACTTTAATTTTCTTGGTCTTTGTCATTTCTAAATTCCAGTTCATAATATCACACCTTCAATTTATCACAATAGCAAATCGTATGAAGATATCTTCGCCTTGCAAGGACATAAATCTTGCACAGGCAGAAAAAATGATAATGCAATATATTTATGGTTGCCTTCAATCAAGGAGATGTCTATGAGATTAAAGCGAGAATGTGTCCTAGATTTAAGGAATAAAAAGAACAACTTTGGTTTTAATTAGGATGTAAAAAGCAGCATGATTTTTTCTTCATCATTACCACTACTTATAATGGGAGTCCATAATGTATGTGCCTCTATAGCTATAGACAGTGATGAGGATAAGACACTTGATTTATTGGCACCAAAGACAAATACTACCAGTGTTTGATAAATTTGCTAGAAAAGAAACATCTCTGAACCCTGGCTTATTAATAAGACTTCTTAGAACAAAAGTGTTTTGGATCAAAGGGAAGGGACCACTCCTCCCTCTCTTTCTCTTTCTCTCTCTCTCTCTCTCTCTCTCTCTCTCTCTTTTCTTTCTTTCCTCTTCTTTTGGAAGTTTTCACATAATGTTATTTACATAATGATGTCTCAAGGTATTCATCAAACTTTACAATAGTGGAAAACTGCAACTAAGACTACAATGAATGGATTCAATGTTTAGAGTTACAAATATTTTTTAGGATTTTCCCCAATATATAGAATTATAATCGTCTTTGAACATTTGCTGTAGATTGCTAGGCTAAATGTTACTGATTTTATTATAATGCTTAGCATTTTCTTAAAATATTTTAAACTTGGAAACAATGATAAATGTAAAAGGATATAAATAGATATGTACATTATGAAAAGAAACTCAAATAAAAATGTGTCTTCTCAGAAATGAAATGAAATATAAATGAAGACAACTGAAGCATACATGCATATACATGTTCCATAAAAATTAACAAAGTCTGCTATATTTTATGCATATATTTTAAAGCTAATGTTCAGAATTGGTGAAATAATAGGGAAAACAGTATCTTAACACACAATAAAAAATAAATATCTGGGCTAGAGCTATAGCACAGGTATAGCAGATAGGGTGTTTACTTTGCATGCAATCAAGTCAGGTTTGATCCCCAGTATCCCATATGGTCCCCTCAGCCTGCCAGAAGTGAAAAAGAAAGAAAGAAAGAAAGAAAGAAAGAAAGAAAGAAAGAAAGAAAGAAAGAAAGAAAGAAAGAAAGAAAGAAAGAAAGAAAGAAAGAAAGAAAGAAAGAAAGAAAGAAAGAAAGAAAGAAAGAAAGAAAGAAAGAAAGAAAGAAAGAAAGAAAGAAAGAAAGAAAGAAAGAAAGAAAGAAAGGAAGGAAGGAAGGAAGGAAGAAAGAAAGGAAGGAAGGAAGGAAGGAAGGAAGGAAGGAAGGAAGGAAGGAAGGAAGGAAGGAAGGAAGGAAGGAAGGAAGGAAGGAAGGAAGGAAGGAAGGAAGGAAGGAAGAGAGAGAGAAAGAAAGAAAGAAAGAAAGAAAGAAAGAAAGAAAGAAAGAAAGAAAGAAAGAAAGAAAGAAAGAAAGAAAGAAAGAAAGAAAGAAAGAAAGAAAGAAAGAAAGGAAGGAAGGAAGGAAGGAAGGAAGGAAGGAAGGAAGGAAGAAAGAAAGAAAGAAAGAAAGAAAGAAAGAAAGAAAGAAAGAAAGAAAGAAAGAAAGAAAGAAAGGAAGGAAGGAAGGAAGGAAGGAAGGAAGGAAGGAAGGAAGGAAGGAAGGAAGGAAGGAAGGAAGGAAGGAAGAAAGAAAGAAAGAAAGAAAGAAAGAAAGAAAGAAAGAAAGAAAGAAAGAAAGAAAGAAAGAAAGAAAGAAAGAAAGAAAGAAAGAAAGAAAGAAAGAAAGAAAGAAAGAAAGAAAGAAAGAAAGAAAGAAAGAAAGAAAAAGAAATTTCTAAACATGATGAACATCTTTGTAACTGGGAAAAAGCTGTATTATGAACAGCTTTGTCAACCAGTGTTTAGATTAAGTATTTACAATATAAAAAATAGATGACTTCCTCTCCCCCCAAAATAAATAAAAATAAAAATAAACTTGAAATATGTATCTGATTTTCAAAAGTGCATATTTTAGTCAGAATGGTTTCATCTAAATTATATTCTGAGGACTAAGCAGAAAAGTATTCTCCAATGAGTTACCATGATTTTAGGTAATTTATATATGTGAGAGGTCAGAAAGAGACGACAGTGAGTAAGATGGTTGCCTTGCACATTGTCAACCTGATAGTTATCTCTAAAATATTACTAGGAATGATTGCTGAGTGCAGAGCTATGACTAACCATTGAGCATCGCAAGTTATGGCCCAAAACACAAAATAATATAAAAGTCAATGTGAGTTCAAAAATTAGCTCTCCTGCTTTCCATATTTCTAAAACACTTTACAGTAGAGTAGACCATACACTATATCAAATCATGAGCCTATAAATAATATGCTGTGAGTAAAAAGAAAAGGCAGAATAAGATTCTGGTTTGTCTTTTGAAGAATAAGAACAGATGGCAGCAGATTGAAGGAAGAACAGAGGATAGATCAATACAGAAAGGAGGCGCGTAAAACACTCTTGTGTAGGACAGACGTTACCAGCAGGAAGACCACATCCTGGATTCCTCCCAAAGGATGAGGAAAACAATTAGACCCTTGAAAATGTATTGCCTCTCCTAAGAAGAAAAACATTTCTAAAGTTTATAAAAAAAAAAAAAGCTTCATTCTTCATTCTAGAGTAGTTTTATTGCAAGAAAAGTATGTGAGACTAGAAAATTATTGTTCTCTCATCTCCATTTTGTGAGTACATCTGGTATTTGTGTAAGTGGTCATGATATTAGGACAGAATACAGGAAAATAAAATAAAGTGCTGAATCAACATTATCAGGGTAGCAGACATCAATTCATGAGCAAAGCCAAAATAAATAAGTGAAGTGAAGGACATTTTAGTCATCTGCATAGATCTTGCAGCAGGTAAAAAAGATTTAAGTGAGAGAAAAATGAAAAGTACAATGAACAGATGTAGAAAAGCCAATATTCTATATGTAATAATCAACTCTCCTCTAGACCCATTGTACAGAGTGAGTATTCCTGAGCTAAAAAGAAAAAGAAAAAAAGAAAAGAAAAGAAAATGCACCCCAGAGCATGTGTTACAAATGGCTAAAAAGAACATTTTAAACCCTAAAACTCATGTTTCAAATGTCATGATACAATAACAAAAGGAAAGAAACATTAGTTATATATCTAGATATTATAAGCAAATACTTTTAGCAAGTACTCATTCTGATACTTAATTATGCAAAAAAAATCAAAGGTAAATCAAACATTTAGAAATGACAACAATGCATGTGCTCCTTGGAGAATTTTACTAAGAGAAGTCAAGAAAAGAAAAATACTATAAAATATCACCTACTCCTGCAATCTGAAAAATGCTGAATACAGAGAAACAGAAAAGAATGGAGGTTTCCAGGAACTAGAAGGTAGGAAAAGGGTGTGTGTGTGTGTGTGTGTGTGTGTGTGTGTGAGAGAGAGAGAGAGAGAGAGAGAGAGAGAGAGAGAGAGAGAGAGACAGAGACAGAGACAGAGACAGAGAGAGAGAGATAAGTTGGTTAAAAAACAAAATCATGAATTATGACGAGGATGCTCTGGGAATCTAATGTACAATATATTGATTATAGTTAATATTATTTCATATACTTGAAAGTTACTAAGTCATGTTCTCACCACAAAAATAAAGAGCAATTATGTAATGTGACAAAGATTTTAACTAACCCTCTTGTGGCAACCATTTCACCATATATTCATATGTCAAAGAACCAAATTGTACATTTTAAAATTATACAATGTTTGGTGTCAGTGATATTTCAATAATTCTTGAAAAAATAAACTAGAATCACAGGGCATGGAATAGGTGTCATGTTTTTTTTTTAATCTCCCCCAGGCAATTCTAAGGTACTGGCAAATGCTACCAATTCAACCCACCAAAATGTAGGCTTAAAATCTACCAAATTGTAGGCAGATTAAGGGGGACTGAAGCTATTACAGCAGGTGGGACTTTTACCTTGCACACAGCCTACTTGGCATCTATCCCCAGTAGATATGTATGGTCCAAAAACAAAAACTAAACAAAAATCTTGGATAGTTAAAAAAATAAAGCAGAAATAATATTCCTCTCTCCAATCAGAATATGTAGAATTCCATGTTTATATTTTTTTTTCATTTTCCAGATTTTTTTCTTTTGCCTTTCCACTCCTTTCAAAATGGCATATCATATATTAAGTACACTGTAAAATTTGCTGCCTGATCTCCCTTACCAATCAAAGCAGTGATTTTGGGAAGTTGTCTCACATTCTCCCCCTATACTCCAACTTTTATTTAGAACATACATATCTGAGCTACCTTTAGAGAACACATTTTTTTTTTTGGTTTTTGGGTCACAGTCGGCAGCGCACAGGGGTTACTCCTGGCTCTATGCTCAGAAATCTCTCTTGGCAGGCTCCGGGGACCATTTGGGATGCCAGGATTTGAACCACCATACTTCTGCATGCAAGGCAAATGCCCTACCTCGATGCTCTCCAGCCCCTAAAGAACACAATTTTTAACAAGATTTATTTCAGGTCTAATAAAAAAAAGGACACAAAGAGAAATATAAGAAAACATGAGAAAGAACTGATTCCCCAGACTATACCACAAAGGAATATTTTAAAGATTGCTTGATATTTTCTGTACTAATAAGATAATGAGAGCAGACATTAAATTGCTGGGACTGTCTTTTTCTCATTGTCGAAGTGGACTCCAGTGTTCTGTATAGTGATCTAAGGATGCATCTAAATCCCTTGAATCACTAAAAAAATATGTAAATCAGTAACTAGAAGGGATAGTGTATATCTTAACAGGATTTTAATATATCTATTTTTGGATAGACAGAAACTACAGCCAACACAATGCCTTTGACATAGGCCAGAGAAAACGGACCAAAATGTTAAGCTCATAACATGATATCCAGATCTAACTCCTAAACCGGTTCTAATCAGATATTTATTCTTGAATATTTTCTGCTGTGTCAAAGGCGGTTTCCAAGTCAGAACTTTGTGATTGATTGGGCAGACTAAGAATTAAGCATGGGGTGGAAGTGATAACACAGTGGGTAGGGTGTTTGTCTTGCACACAGCTGATCTAGATTCAATCTTTGGTATCCCATCTAGCCCAGTGAGTCCATCAGGAGTGATCCCTTTGTGCAGAACTAGCAGTAACCACTGAGCATCACCAGGTTTATACACACACACACACACACACACACACACACACACACACTCACACACACAGAATTAAGTGTGCCAACTTAAAATTATATTGTCTGCTTTATAAATAATGTTTTTTTATCAACAATGAAAATCACCCAGATCCAATTCTGTGCAAAATATATGTCACCACAGAGTCTGAATAAAGACAATACACGTTATCTTGAGGGCAAACTAGAGCTTAAATCCAGGGATAAAAGTAGCTATTAAAATTGTACCTCCTGTTCTTCCTGTTAGGTCAAAGGTTTTAAGTATTATTGGTAAGTAGGCACTATTTAGAGACATCATAAATTCAAACTGCTCCAAAGTGGACTTTGTAAGAATTACATTAGGACCTCAGCTAATACTGCCTGATGGTTACAGAATTCAGAATTTTAAAGTAATACATTCCAGGCAATAGCTGAGCCTTATATATTTCTGCATTCTCCAGTCGAGCCAAGTACATTGTGTATACTTAGAATTTCAATAAATATTAGGTGATTGTACACATGTGGATTGACCTCTCCTTAGAGACAGATATCCTCTGTCCCTGGCATCTACTTCAATGTCATTGATTGCCACATATCTAAAGATCTCCTGAGGACATTCATTTCCCTACTCATCCCCACTAATTGTTAGAAAGCTCTGCTTATGTTGAACTACAATTTGTTTTCAAGTAATGGGCCCCTACTGGACTGATTTCTTAGCTCTCTTCAACACAAAATGAGACTTTTTCACTTTCTACCTTATAGTTCTTGAACAATTTAAACACTAATATGCCTCTTCCTCCAAGAGTTCATCGAGATATTCTCTTTGGGCTACCATTTAGATTGTTAAATATTAGCATAAATTCTTAATGGTGCCAAAGCTAAAAGATAATATTCTAGACAGAAATTGAAAATGATGTTATGACTCCGACAATCAAGAGGTCTGACACTGTGAATTCATTAAGTAAATTTTTAATGCCTGAAACTTATGTTTACTTCCAGAAAGCAATTTCAGCAATATTTACCAGGTTGATTGTCTTGATTATTTCCCAATTTCATTTCAAAACAGGGATTCGATGTCATTACCTTTGTCCAGTATTCTTTGTTGATGCCCACTACATTTTTGGCTTAATCAAAAACAATTTATTAAGTTCCTAAGGCTTGCCAGGAACTAGTTTCTATTCTCAGGTAACAGAAATGAACTGGAAACCTGATCCTGACTCTCATCACGGTTATAGTCTATGGAGACGTGTCAGGAAACCATTAAAAATGAAGAGATACAATTTCAAGGAAAGAAAACACGTAAAAATGGATCAGAAATGGAGGTCACGCTTTAGTCAGAACTACAGGAAAAACCCCTGTGAAAAAGGTCAAATGTGAGCCACAACCAATGTGATGAGAGTGAGCAATCTATTAACCAAGGAGCAACAAACATGTATTAACTCTCCTACCACAGAATAGTCTCACTCATCTATGGGTTCAAAAAAAAAAGACATTATTGTAATAATGCCCAGAGACAATAGAGATGAGGGCTGGAGGACTGGATCATGGTATGAAGCTCCCCACAAAGAATGATGAATGCAGCTAGAGAAATAACTACACTGACAACTATAATAACAATGTCAATGACTGAGAAGTACAATGCCTGTCTCAAATACAAACAGGATGGGGAGGAGAGAGATTGGGAACATTGGTGATGGGAATGTTGCACTGGTGAAAAGGGATGTTCTTTTTATGATATGACTGAAATCAAACTACAATCATGTTTGTAATCAATGTACTAAAATTGAACAAAGAAATAAAGATGGAAAGCAAAATATGAAGAAAAAAGAGCTTTTGGGTCTCCTACAAATATGGCATCAAGTCTTTAGTCTAAAGTTTAGTCTGAAATTTAATCTTTATCACCATATTTCAAAAAATGGAATGTTTGGTGAGGAAGAAACCTCATTCTTAAAGTACAATTCCCATATATGCAAGAGATGGGTATATTACACGGGCTTTTTTATGCTCTTGGTAAAATGCTTTCTGAACATAGGTTATTCGGCACAGACCTGTTTATGAAATTTAAAAAATGCATCATTTAGGGCAGGAATATCCATCTCTATGGAAAATGGATCAATAATTACATATTTTAGCATCACAGACCTATTTTAAATAATAAACAAACTTAAGGTATCAACATGATAATTTATGAAAATCTTAATGTTATACAATGTAAAAATATATTATATCATCAATTTTGGTAAATATTAAAATTCATGAAACTACCTCTAGAGGAGCAATATAAGTAGGTTTTACTTGTACAACCCAAACTTTACACATTAATTGCAAAATAGGTTCTAGAACTCAAGTAAATACACATCAGCTTCAGGATCAGGAATGGCCTGGGTAAGAAAGGGAAGGATATTTGAAAAAAGTTTTACCCTAGATTAATAGTACTTTGCTTCATTTTCAAATGTAAAGATACATGGGCAAGATGTTCTTAAATTGGGGTCATTATTATGTAGATGCTTATATTTTTCTCTGGATTTTTAAAATAATTAAATGGAGGAAAAGGGAAGTGAAACTTTATTTCTCTAAATAATCTATTATTTCTTTCAATCTGGTAACAATATCCTTCTTATTAAGTCGCTCTCAAGCTTTTTTTTTCTTATATTTTTAGGAATGGGTTCTATTTCAGATGAAGTTGTTATAGATTTCTAGTATAGACACCAATAACTACTGAGTTGCTGTGAAGTCCTTTTTACTTACATGTTTTCCGTGCTTCAGAGAAGATTCCCCAAATCCTTCCTCCATAGAGCCTCAAGTGAAAATTACTTATGTAACTAATCATGAATTCATTTTGACGAAGATGCCAGAATGTTATGAGCCAGAGTTCAAGATTTATGTGAATGTCTCTGGTTTAAACACTTATCCAGTCTGTCGTTTACCTCCTGGTTCTGCTTTACTGGTTTTCTGTTCTTTAAGAATCTGAATGTAATCAAGTGGCCTGTCTTCCATAATTGATAAAAATTAAAACCTTCATCAAGCTTAAATTGGCATTTCTTAATTGTCCTATTGAGGATTGTTCTGAGTCATAAAAATATTGCAGTGCTTGCAATGACAAATGTAAATAAATAAAAAGAAA
The DNA here is from genome assembly GCF_024139225.1 of Suncus etruscus. Classification (NCBI taxonomy): domain Eukaryota; kingdom Metazoa; phylum Chordata; class Mammalia; order Eulipotyphla; family Soricidae; genus Suncus; species Suncus etruscus. The sequence goes on along the minus strand of NC_064863.1, from coordinate 18,430,196 downwards.
TACAAATAGGAAAATTTTAAGAGGCCTAAATAGGAGAAAAGCAATGAATGACTAAGAACAACTGCACAGATTTAGAAGAGAGACAACTTTAGAAATGCAATGATTTATATACAGTCTCTTCTAAAATTCCCAAAGATTCACCCACATTCTAAACTGTGACATATATCCTGGACTCAATCAGTTTTGCAGAAGCTTGCATTGTCTTTCATCTCTCTTCATCCCTCCTCCTATGTCCTAAAAATACTATTTACTTCTTTTAAAAAATTTTTTGAGTTTTGGCCCACACTCAGCAGAGATCAGGGATTACTCTTGGCCTTGCACTCAGGAATCACTCCTAGTGGACGGGGGACTATATGGAATGACAATGATAAAATACAGTTGGTCATGTGCGGGGCATACACCCACTCTGCTATTCAGCTCCTTGTCAAATATTTTAAAATATGTACCAGACAATATCATAGAAATTCCTTTAGACTACTAGGTAACACATACTTAATAAAGTCCACGACTAATAATTATTGTGTCATTAAATACCAGAAGGTATTTTAGCTTTGCTTTTATAAAATTTTCTTAAATGGTAACATTTCACATTAACATAATTTTATTTGAGGTGCCAAGAAAAGTGATCCTCTACTTAAGAATATGTCACATTTTATTAGAGAAGCCTACTCACTGAAATACTGCAATTGACCACTCTAATATACCAAAGTTCAAATTCATGGTTCCCAGAAGATTCAATATGTTCCTATAATGTAAATTTGGTTTGTCAAACATGAAATGTATGTATGGCCATTAAATACAGTTTTTCTAAAGCTAGAGAAGCTGTGATAGCAATACCTTTCAGTTGTTTATTTATAGGTTTCATATATGTGTACATATATGATGTATATAAATTACTTAGAGTAATACAGACTACTTACCACATCAACTGAATGACAGCTACCTAGTTAGTTTAGTCTCAAAGAAATCACAACTTATAGAATATTAAATACTATTTTCTGAATCTACAATAACACTCCTTTTCCACATCTCACCTAGCATGCATTCAGATATCACCAACACAGGATTTCACATTTTGACTAAATAATTCTTTAGGTGGGGTTAGAGTGAATTGAGCTTAAATGTAACTCCTTATTGGTTATATGCTCCAATTTCCTTGCTCCCCTTTAAAAAAATAATCAACTCCTTCTGGAACCATTCTTCTCACTGAGGAATGAATACATGTAACCATATCAATGTGGATGTGTCATGAGCTGGGAACAATGGAAGAGATGACCATTAAGTTGCAAGTGGGAATTCTAAGGCAAATTAAAGAACAGGTAAAATGAAGCTGAAAAAAAAGAGGGTTGACTACTATGCCCTATAGTGACAATTAAACTACAAATACCAATCTGCTTGCCTTATTAACCTTATTAACTGAGCTCACAAAGGAACAGTAATATCGATGACTTTTTGAACAGGCTAATTTTAACACAGGTCAGTTGTTAAATCATCTTTTAAAGCACCATATGACATTTGGCAGGAGAGAGGAATGGGATAAAATTTGGAAAGTTCAATGAAGATCTGCACAAAAAAATGATAAAATGCATAGTGAAGGTTTCATCAGGAAAGTTATTGGGCCTAAAAAAGCCCAGTGAAAATAAGCCTAAAACATATGTTTTAGGATCACAGTAAAATTGGATGAGACACCAAGATAGATTGATCACTAATGTCAGTTGAGCTGTCCATCTCTAGAAATACATAGGAAATAAATAGTGATCCTCAAGGCTATAAATTCCGTTAGTTATCTGCACAAACCACCTAGAATAACTTCCATTAAAAACTTGTGGTCAAACATACACAAATAAGACCTAATACAGACATAGACTGTTATTTAAATATATTGAAAAATTAATTTCAGGATTTCCAGTAAATAATAAGTCAACACTTTGGCTCTGAGAATGAATATAATGCCAAATTGGAATGAAACCACCCAATAAATGCCTAGTATATCTGTAGGGCAGAGTTTGGATTCCAAGAATATATGATCAACTCTTTATTAGTCGAAGAGTCAGGAAATGGAGTACTCCAGCTAATCAAATATTTTTGTTAATTGTTGCCACATGCAGAAGGATTACAATTTTTTAAAGAATGAGAATAAATTAAAATACACTTAACACCGAGACTAAACTGATTATAATTTAATCTTTCTCTAATTATTCAGAATGCATTTCAGGGTCATCAAGAGAAGCATAAATTATCAGTGCTTGATGATTGGGCAGGAAGTCACAGTTTTTCTAAAATTCTGGTTAATAGATGCTGGGTAACAAAGAATTCACTGCAATAGTTATCATTTGGAAGATTTATGTACTAGACATTTCACTCGGATATGAAGTGTATCATTAATCCTTGCCCAAAATAAAATTTCACTGATGATGAACTGACATTCATAGCATAAGAATAACTTTTCCAAGGTTACAAAACATGAAAAGGTACCTGAGTGAGTTTTGAATGCAGAACTGTCTGTCTTTAAAGAATGGGCTCTTCTTCTGAGTCAAACATACATATCCTTGTCATATGAACGCATTCATAACAGTTACTCCCTGTATATATAAAACTCATGCATGGTCAATGTGTCATGCTACTTGTTTTTGCAGAAGTGCTGAAGATTGTTTTGGGCCATTCTTGACAATGTTACCATATATTCATGAGGGCAGCCCACATTTGACCATGAAATTTTTTTGAAGTTATTTTTCCTTGAAATGAAAGATCAATCTTTCATTCAAAGGTTCATGAACATAGCCTGAACATTATTGGGGGGAAAAGAGTCTTTGAGGGACTAAATCAACATAGCCTCTGCTGCATAATAAAGTAATTGGCCAATAAATATGTAAATGTATCCATTTAATATGCAATCATCAGCTCATTTTCTGCAATGGTCTAATCTAGTGTTCTTCAACCACACATCCATGGACTGGTGACAGTTAACAGGACCAGTGACCTATGACCTGATTATAAATACTAGCCCATGGTCTTGTATACAAAACAAGTGCCTGATTACAGGTGTGAAGAGGTTGAAAAACAATAGTCAAATCATTCTGTTATCCCACATATTTTTAACTATGAAATCGCTGACCTGTCTACTATTCATAAAGAACATGGTCCTTTAAAACTACTTAAAATTTTAGGGTGCTTTTACATGTATTAAAGAAAAGAGTCCCCCTTACTGAAGAAGACAATAAATTACTTCATTTCCACATTCACAATGTGAAACCTCATTCCTCTTATACTCTATATTTTTTGGTCCCAAAGTCAGGAATATTTTTGCCTGAAACCTTTATGGCTTCTTGTCCACCTTTACTCACAAGCACCAATTAAAATTCTTCAAGATCCAAATGCCTTTTCCTCTTGCACCATAATGCTTTCACTTATCTCTAAAGCAGGCTGTGAATCCCCTAATGGAACTTCACAAACAGGGGGGGGCATGTGACTGAACTTTCAAATGGCACAAAATAATCTCAGGCCATAATACTGTTGCATTAGCTAATCTCATTCACACACCATACACTTTGCTGTGGCTGAGATGACCCCATTCAGAAAGACAGACCTCCCTCTCTTTTCCTTTCCCATCCCACCCCAATCCGTGCACAAAGCATTTACTGATAAACCGTAAGAATCACATTCTATTTCAAAATAGACCATTTTCATCACTAGCAGCAAGCTGATATTTTCATTCTATAGAATAAAATGCTACCTTATGAATAGTAACTTTATTTCTTCTTTTCCTCTTTATTTTTATAATATCTATATTTATGCACCATGATTACAAACATGTTTGGAGTTGGATTTCAGTTATAAAAAAAAAAGAACACCCCTTCTTCCCACCACCAATGCCCCTATCTCCCTCCTCCCCTCACTCCTTCCCTATATTTGAGTCAGGCATTGAATAGTAACTTGAAGTAAAAGAATCCTTATTGGAGTAAACTCTGTGCTCAAAAGTTGAGAGCAGGGTGTAGGAAATCTTTCCACCAATATGATGGGAATTGTTGGAAACTCAGAACTTCCAAGGGTAATAGGGAAGGCAACTCCCTTCTCTCAGCCTCTCTGGCCCAGTTACATTTAAGGAGTTAAATTTTAGGAAAGTTAAATTATTGCTCTGTCAAAATGACAAGTTACATTTATGGCAAAGCTTAAAAATCATACGTAAACTGTCTCAAAACCTAATAGGTTGATGCGGTGCTGGCCATGGTGGCATTTTGAAAGATAGATTTTGTTGTGCATATTGTAACTGCTATGGAGATATGTGTTCAGCTGAGAATTTTTACTGTAATGCTAAATACTGATTTGTTCATTCTACTTTGCCTGAGAGTCCTTCTGCTTTTTACAGTAGTAACTTTCTTAAGTGTGAATCTGAACTGACCCTTCTGAATCCTTGTCAAAAGTAATATGAGTGAAGGAAAGGGGAAACACATGGAGTGATGGTTAAGAAAATGTTGGCCTGAAACTGAATTAGTATCAATAGAAATAGTTCTGTGTAGAGCATAAATTTGTGTCCATATAAGAAAGGCATTCAGATTTCAAGTTAAATAATTGAGTAAGAATGAAGAAAAAAAAGATTAAGACAACGAATTACTTACCATTTCTTAGACATACTTTTATAGCTTAAGAAAGTACAAGTTCTAATAAACTATGACAATAAGATAGGATCATAAAGTATAATCCTTGACATGCCTCCCTATGAAGGATATTTAGAGTGAGACACAATTATTAAGCTGGAGGGATCCCAAAAGCCTAGCTAGGCTGAGGTTAGAAAAACAGTACAGGAGTCAAGAAACTTGTCTTACATGCAACAACCCACATTTGATCGCATACATTCATCTAACCACCATCAATAATGACCCTTAACCTCAAAGCCTGCACTATTCCTTGAGCACGCCAGGTATGACTTAAAACTAAAAGAAAATTATATAACCCATTCATAATTTAATTTTTTAATTTTTCAAATGAAGAAGCTAGGGCATGAAGATGTTAAGATTTTTAGATAAGGTTAAAAATTAACTTTGTCATATATATCTACTGTCACCATAAATCAGAGTTTACAATCAAAAGAATTTATAATTATATAATATATATAATTAATGCATACCACTAGTAAATAAAAATGTTTACTTCATTGTGAAAATAATCTCTCACTATTTAAAATTTTTAAATATGAAAATAGTAATATAAATAAATCTATTATCTCATTAATACCACTGGGAGTAATTCCATTTTCCTGCTAATCTAGATTCACTCTCTCAGTCATTCATTAAACACTTACTGGAGTACTTTAGAATAATAAGCATATGGTCCAACACTTTAAAATCCTATTCTGGTTGAAATTTTGTCTTTAAAAAGGGTCATATAAATTTTTCTATATGTTCTTCCTTTATATGTGAACTTATACATTTTAATAACTTTGATTTACTCCAAATAATGGTTTCCTTCCTTATAATAAGGATTGTCTTCAAGAATCATGGGGCCAAAGAAATAGTACAATAAGTAGGGTCCTTACCTTGCACGCGACTGATCTGGGTTCAATTCCTGGTAGCACTTTTGACCTATCAAGCCTATCAGGAGTGCTCCGTGAGCACAAAGCTAGGAGTAAGCCCTATTTGGGGGAGTTCCCCCTCAAAAAATTAAAATAAAAACAACAGCAAGTACTAAACTGTGACAGAGCTGCCGAAACGCAAGAAGCTCAGAAACTGATAATAATGTGATGTTTTAATGGTTTTATTCATAATATTGCTGACTTCCTTCTAATAGTGGCTAACTTGCTATTGAAAAAAAAAAGAATAGAATTATGAAGTTAACCAGTAATTCTCCAAGGTGTAAGTGAGAAAATGACTGGGAAAGTTGGCAGGAACAGTATTCATGTCACTGAAGAGTGATGCTCCAGCCTAGTAAAAATCAATGTTATAAATAGGCAACATAAGAAAACCACAGAGAAGAAAGCCAGAGAACTTGTGATATTAATAATATCTGATATAAGCATTGCAGATCCAGAAACTCCTTTTTTTAGTTCATACAAAGCTAATCACCACCAATGAACTTACAGGGCTTTGATTTACATAGCATAATGTCAGTTATTAATTTTTAATGGGAAAGAGCCTTAAAAGCTCATGTTAAGTTTCCTGAGTAAGAATGGTCAGCTATCTGCACCAGGCACTTTTTCAATGAGCCTAGAGCTGCCCAGTGAAATTCTTGTTAACACAATGATCCTAGCAACCCCTGCCAATCACACGATGATAAAATCTACTAGCCCTGTTCCAAAGCAGTGCTTTTTCACTCTCAAGACCACTCGAGAGGCCAGATAGAAATCAGGTTATTTTGGAGATCAGAAAACAAGAACAAATATAAGCAGACAGTTGAGGGCCACTTTCCCTTTAGCCCAGGGGAAAACCTAAATTTACCATCTCTAGATACCAGTAACATTCTTGTTATCTGAAAATTCCAACACTGTTCTTTCCAGGAGCAGCCTTATGACATATAATCTTTTGGTATTCCTGTCTTTTTTTCCATTGGGTGTATATTCAGAAGTGGCATTGCTGGATCATAAAATAGATTTTTTTTTTGGTTGTTGGTGTTGTTTTTTTGTTGTTGATGTTGTTTTTAATTTTGGGGGTCACTCCCAGTTATGTTCAGAAATTACTTCTGGCTCTGAAATAAGGGAACTTCCTGGCAGGGCTCAGGGGACTTTATGGGGTGCAAGGGATCAAACCCAGATTGACCACATGCAAGGCTACCCACTGTTCTATCGCTTCAGCCCCCAGAGTAGTATCATTTTTATTAAAGATCCCTATAAATATATCAATTCTTGCCTGCTTTCTGATAGGAGATACCTTCACTTTCATGCTATTGTAGTATCATTCATTGTATTGTATCATTGTAGCATCATTCATAATAACAAAGATGTCATAAACAGAAAATTAATAAATTGTAAGGTATATATATGGAACATAACTATATGTACTTGCACATACATTTCTGCATAAATATACACAATAAATTATCATTTTGATGTAAAGAGGAAATCTTGCTCTTTTTAATTATATTGATAAATCTTAAAAGATTTATGCTTTGTTGGGAGCCAAAGCAATAGTACAAAGAATAGGGTTTTTGCCTTGCATGTGGCTGTCCCATGTTCAATCCCTGGTATCCCATACTGTCCTATGAGCTTGTCAGTAATGTTTCCTGAATGCAGATCCAGGAGTTACCCCTGAGTGACACTGAGTGTGGCCTAAAAGCAAAAACAAAGTCAGATTTATGTTTTGTGAGATAGAAACTATTTTCTAATCATATGTAACCCAAAGGAATGATAATTTATAAGAATAACAAGATGGTTATTAGGCACTAAGATGTAGGAGAATATTAAATATATTCTTTCAGGATAAAGTTAACACATAAATTTAGAACTATTAAATACATAAATTTTACACAGCACAGAGATTATGCTCAATATTAAAGTTGCCAAGAAATTAGATCTCAATTATTCCCATATGAAAGTAAAGGGAATCATTAATCAAGGTGTAAACTAACACTACAATTGTAATTATATCGCAATGTGTAAACATGTCAAGTCAATATATTATACCCACTTGTAATACACATTTTGTGAAGAAGAGCACAAAAAGTACCTCACACATTCTATGTCAATAATATTTAAATTTTAAAAGTCATTGTCAAAACCTTCACCCTTCCACCCTTTTCAATAGTCCATTGGAAATTTCATGTCAAAAAAGCAAATTTTTCTCAGATTAATTAGACTCCAATCATTTTTCAGGCCTCTTTTACAATTATACAAATAAAACTTCAGTTTACTTTCTGAAATAATCTGAAATATTTTAGACTTTATTGAAGTTTTAAAATGTACTAGCCCTGAGTATTAGAGTAACTTAAGTAAAGAGCAGTTGCAAGTTAAGTCTAAAAAAGCCCAAGGACATATCCAAGAATGAAAGCTCAGCACTAAGCATGTGAATGCTGGGAGAGGAGAGAAAGAAGGTTCTTTCATAAAAACACACAAGGCAGAGCCTCCTGTATGTGATCCAGCTGCTGCTCACATGGACAACACTATAAATCCTGCTCCATATTCAGCTGCACAAGATCTTATGTTCCTAAGAGTGCTCCAGATAAGTGAAGTGTCTCTGACCATATCAGGACATGCCTCACTAGGGGTAAGCTTTGGGCATGGCTCAAAAAAACTATCTTGAGAGAGATCTGAGCTTTGTGCTACACCAGTCACCAGTCATATAGTTCATGTTCTCTATAACTCCTGAACAGATCACACCACCATGACAGTTGAGGAAAAGACAATAAAGTAAGAATCATGGAGTCTGACAACTCTAGATGTTGGTCTTGCTAGTAAAGAACCAAACCCCACCATTTACAAGCAGAGAAAGTTGAAGTGTAGATAATGGATTTGGGCTAGAGTAATAAATCCTCTTAAAAATGTAAATAAAACATATCAAAATACATGAATTATCTCATTTCATTTTGATAGCCAGCTTTGCCATATAAGCCACAGTACTACTAATTATTAGCAATTGTCTCACTAACTAGGGTGGAAGCTGACATTCCGAAAATTCTAACCTAAAAGCACAACACTAAGACACAGGACTTAGTCCCAGTGTTCACTGTCCAAAAGTGCACGGTGGATATTCTGAAAGTAAGTCTGCCACTAACCAGAAATTAAAAAAGCCAATTTGGTAGTGGGGCAGTACAGTTAGAGAAGAGAAGGGTGCTGAAAGAAAATAAAGTGATAGCCATGATATCTCTTCAGTAACAATACTGCAAACCACAGTATCTAAAAGGAAAAAAGGGGGAGAGAGAGAGAGAGAGAAAGAGAGAGAGAGAGAGAGAGATAGGAAAAATGTCTGCCACAGAGGTAGGCAGGGGAGAAGACAGGAGAGAGGGAGAGTAAGAAACTGGGGCCATTGGTGGCAGGAAATGGGCACTGGTGTTGGATTGGTGTTAGACAATATATGACTGTAACTCAATCATGAACAACTTTGTGAATCTTGCAGTCATTCAATTAAAGAATTTACTATTAAAAATAAAATTTAATAAAAAAATAAAATAAAATTTAAAAATGAAAAAAATAAAAGCTTATTTGGGACCTTGCAGGTGACCCAGGTTTGATCCTTGGCATCACATAGGATTCTCCAAACACCACCAGGAGTAATTCAGGAGCTCAGAGTCAGAAGTAGCCCCTAAATATTGCCAGGTGTTGCTCCCCCCCAAAAAAAGAAAGAAAGAAAGAAATATATAGAAAGGAAATATCCTGGGCCTGGAGAGATAGCATGGTGGAGGGGCATTTGTCTGGCATGCAGAAGGACAGTGGCTCAAATTCCGGCATCCCATATAGTCCCCAGAGCCTGCCAGGAGCGATTTCTGAGCATAGAGCCAGGAGTAACCCCTGAATGCTGCTAGGTGTGACCCCAAAACAAAAACAAACAAACAAAAAAAGAAATAACCTATTTAAGGTAAACTATATTCCCAGGCTGAATTTATGTGCGATCTGAGTATGTAAATTGGTGACTTATAAATATTTGCAAAATTGCTTCTTAGCAACATTTCAAATTTCTAAATCCATATGCAGACACAGTAACAATCATGTGCAGTCTTTGAATCTGACTCTTCTGAATTCTGACCTTGATTCTGGCCATCCAGGCAAGCAGAGAGAGCAGCCGTATCACATAGACCCAAAGTCAAACTAGTACATTCCTGGAAGCTCACCATGAGCCCAGAGATGAGCTGTTTCCTTGGGGCCAAAGTGGCAAAGAGAAGCAATGAAAGAGCAGGTGTGAAGGGGGACTCTACCCTCAGGTATTTGGATATCTATTTGAGCTGGCAATGGATTTTTAATTGGTCCGTTTTTCTAAAAGGTCAACATATTAACCTCTGAGTTCCTTCCTTAATTCTGAGGATGTTTTAAATGCACATTTAGAAAAGCACAGGTGTTTAACACATTTTGTCCAGTTAAATGGGCCTCTGTGATCTGAAATTGGCACAGGCAGGTGGCTGCCAGGTCTGCACTACTTTGGGAAATGGATGTATTTCTCCTTTCCTGGCTCTCCATGGGAAGGGAAAGAGGCTAGGGGAGGGAGAATGCTGACAGACGACAGCAGGGTGATTCTGTGCTCAGCATCTTGTCTTGGTGGTATACCCAAGCTGCAAGATTTATAACCTTCTTGTTACAATGCATCAGCTTCAACACTTTCAGTGAAGTCTTCAATAACTTTGATGACATCTTGCTGAGGGGTTTTGTCATTAAAAGCCTAAAGCTGGTCATTAACAAATCTTCTCTACAATCATCTACCGCTGTGCTAACTCAAGCATAGATCTTTCTGGAAAGTTGAACTGGCTCAGAAACTTTCCAGAAGGCAAGTTTTGTTTTTTTTTTTATCTTATGTGGGGTATAATTTCTTTGGAAGAAAGTAAATAGTTCCTAAATATTTAATTATTGATTTCTCATTGTCCATTCTCTAATCTGAATGAACAACATTAAATTCAACAAATATGTAAGAAATACCAACTATGCTTTTATTTTTGAGGTCAGAGGTTTTTTAATTTAAATTATTATGATTTATAAAGGTATTTATAATTGGATTTAGACATGCAATGTTTCAGGACCAATCCGCTCACCCATGTCAACCTCCCTCCACTGTTGTTCCCAGAGTCCATTCCATATCACCACTCCCTGCCCCAGCCTTCCATCATACTAGGTTCATTTCTAAATTTAGTTGTTAAAATTTGAGTCTTATTATTTTATTGTTGCTGACTCTGTGTCTTAGATAATTATTTCTTCCCTTTCTTAACCCTTGTTTCCCTTGACCCTTGTTTTCCCTTATTTTGCATCTTTCTCCTCTTCCACTCAACTTCTTTTCTTCTTACTATATTCTGGAGTCAAGAACGAAGATCACCAGTAACTCCATAGAATGGCACTAGAGTTGATGATAGAATTATGAAAACCAACCGTCCAGCCTTGAACTTTGGACCACAGACATAGAAACGACACACTTCTTCACAACAGCCACAGGAAACAAATCCCAACCGGGACATCCTTAATAGTGCTCGGACACCAACAAATCCCAACCCTAATATGATACCCTGACAACAAGGAAAATGGGAACAACTTGACCTAAGAGCAGGTTATCCTACCTCACCAGCTAACAATAAGACAAAATCAGAAGACTTGTCACCCTTTGGCCTGTCCAAATGCCAAGATCGCAATTTACAGATGACTGGTTAACAGAACCATGGCCAGACTGTATGTATCCTGGGACCAATAAAAAAGCCCTAGTCTAGGGGGTGAGCTATGACCTGCATAACAACTATGATCCCTAGTTCCAGAGGTCTGTCTGAGACTATTGCAACGGAAGGGGACCTCTGGAAACATAACGGAAGACTCTATCCCAGGCCCATCCTAGGATTAACGCAAAGACCAGAACTGCCAACCACAGAAGACGGATTAAAATGACACTGAGGGAACAGAACTTCTAGACCCTCAAAGAAAGACATAATCATAAGTTCAACTCCTTGACTCGTGCAGATACCGAGACCTCTACTTACAGAGGTCTGATGTTATCACCCAGGATGGAGCAGAAGTCTTCCATACGCCACAAAAGCACCAAGGGGAGAGTAAATGAACCTGAAAGGAGTCTATAGTTAATCCCATGACAATATACTTCAAGGGTGGAGAAACCCTGTATCTCTTAGGCAAAGGAAATTCCTTTTCAAATGACCCCAATATTTACTGTGCATCTGCAGGAGGGAAAAAAAACAATTATTTTATTATTATTTACTTATCTATTTTTTGTTGATTGCATTGTTGTGGTTTGGCTATTGAAGTGGATGTTTCCATTTATATTTATTTATTTTCTTCTTTTCTTTTCTTATGTGCTCTGCCACATTTTTTATCTCAATACCATGGCTTTTATATGGTGCTTACCCTTTTGTTTTGTTTTGTTTTGTTTGTTTGTTTGTTTGATTTTGGAATGCTCACTGGATATTTTATTTGACAGTTCTTTATGTACTGCTGTGGTGTTTCACCTTCTTTTTCCCCTTCGTCTCTCAAACCAAGGATGAAAGCCTCTAGAAGGACTTCGCCCATTTCCGGAGTATCTGATTTTTTTTCTTTTTTTTCTTCAGGTTATTACTTTTCTCTTCTTCAAACAAAACCGCATAACACTATCTAGTCCCGCCTCCCAATTGGGGCTGGGGAATAAGGGAGGTACCAAGACCAAATAGGTGTAAGATGACTAAGTAGTAAGCTAGGTACAGAGGGGATCACTTATTCCAGCAGCCCCAGAGATAAGGAAAGAGGTTATGGGAAGAAGGACGGGAATGGAGGTGGAGGGAGGACAATTCGGTGATGGGAATTCCCCTGATGGTATTTTAATATGTACCTAAAATATTATTGTCAATGATATGTAAGCCACTATGATTAAAATCAAAATTATATTTAATTAAAAAAAGAATTATGAAAACTACATAATTCCAGTTACCAGAGATTTCTTAACCCTGCTGCCTCAAATCCAGCATTGTAAAATCTTCACAATCCTCAAAACACTATATTTAGGACTAATGATAATGATCTTGTTCTATTTTTCACTTCTCATGAAATGATAAATATTCTATTCACCCTTATTGTGAAGAACTGATGTTAAATCTTTGCTTAAAATTTTTCTTCAAATCACTTGGGAATAGCAGAGCCAAATCTCAACCATGTTTCAATCACTTGTTTGACTTCAAGCAGTGTTATGATCTCCAAACAGGATGAGCTAGAAAGGGAAGTTAATAAGAGATCATAAGACTAATAAAGGACCCATACAACGTGGAGTATTTAGAAGAATGGTTTAAAATCTATCCAGGGGGCTAAGCAATAGCTGTAGGACATTTGCCTTGCATGAGGCCACTTCTGGATGGACTTTGGTTCAATTTCTGGCATTCCATATGTTCCCCTGAGCCTACCAGGATCAAGTGGGGCTTGGGCATAGTTCCTTAGCTCAACAAAAACACCAACCTTGCAAACATGAGGGTGAGTGTATGATGTTGCCCAGTGACACACATGAGTGAAGAACACAGTCTTAGCACTCTAGAAATAGGAAATAATGTTACTGTGACAAAATATGTGAGCTACATCACACCACCAGCTGTGTGTTAGTGCGTGTGTGTGTGTGAGTGTGTGCGTGAGAGAGAGAGAGAGAGAGAGAGAGAGAGAGGGAGGGAGGGAGGGAGGAAGAGAGAGTGAGGGGGAGAGAGAGCACTGAGCACTATAACTGGAAAAGGTACATGGCCTTGCAGCTAGGAGTACAACCCTTATAAGCATGACAATTACCTGGTGAGCATTAAAGCCAGAGTGTGTCCAAGCACGTTGGCTTAAACAAGTGCAGCCCCCTTAGAAGCCACACAATATCTCCAATAAAGGGGTGCACCCCCACAACAAGCACAGCAGCCAAGAGTCAGAGTAGCACAATCTGATGTGCCAAACTTCCAATCATCACAACAAAGACAGCAATCTAGGGAGAGGGGAAGAGAAAACCCACCTAGCACCTACTTAAAGGCATTGAAACAATATCCTGATTCAAAGGCATGCACTGTTTTCTTTCTCTGTCTTAAAATGACGTTTCACCTTTTTTTTTATTTTATTTTTTCCCCAGGCTCAGAAGGAAACAGAAACATTAGTTTTCCTTTTACTGCTCAATGAATAGCCGTGGGATTTGACCTAAAGAGCTCAGCAAGACTTCTAGGCAGACACCATTGATCTAACTGTAGTGTCATTATGTGCCTGTCTGCATGTGCAGAGTTGGAGGGGCGACTGCCTTCATGGGAATGGCGAAGCTATCATCCATCTGACGCCCGTTGCTGGCAGGCTTTCACCTGCAATCCTTACCACGAATGTCTTCCCGGGACTGTTATTTTTAATTGCTCACAGGGAGCTCTTACCAATAAACTTCTCACCAATCAAGAGCATCAGTGCTACCTTACCGGAATCCCAAGAATACTATTAGTAAATGAAGCTTCACTCCTCTGCTAAGTGCTGGGATTCGGGCTAGCTGAGCCTTGTACTAAGTCACTGGACCTTCTGGCAATAGCAGGGGTAGTGTGATGCACTTCCAAAGAATCAGGCAAGTCCAGCATGACAAAAGTGAGAGAATGGTCCTGCACATGAGCAGGGCTCTGAGTCAGAAATCCTAGGATTCACAGAGCTTAACATAAATCAAACTATTTCTAAGAACCATTTGCGCAATTTGCCTTGATACAGGAAAATCACTCAACAGCTTTGTGATCTGAACAAATTTAACCCCCTGAAACTTAGATTTCTCATCTGCAAAATAAGAGCAGTGACCTCTTATCACTGCTCTGAAACAAACAAAAAAAAAATCTTTCAGTGGTATCAATTTAGGTTGGTTTTCTTTCAAGGGATAGAAATTCATTGAGAGTCAATCAAAGCAGAATAAGCATTGAAGTGAAAATAAAATATCTAGAGAACATGCAATTGGGTCTGTGGCAAAGCAGGAGGCAAAGATTCGAGCCCATCCTAAAGTCTTGTTTCCACTTTCCTGCCACTCATTTTCTTATTACTCCTAACTTGACATGGCGGAATTTAGCTACCAAGAAACCACAGTTATACCACCTGTCAGTCCAGACTAAGAGCCAAATTGATCGATTCAAGAATTCCAGGAAAGAATTGGGATTGGCCCACCTTCTTTCATGTGCTTCAACTAGACTTACATAACGATGCTTCTGGAAGTGTAGGATATCAGTAGGTATGTATTTTCTAGAATAAAGGAAATTATATACTGGGAAAGAGTTCCCCACAAATTAAATCACTGTTGTTCACTGTGATACATACTAATAGTTATATAACTATACAACTCAAAACAGTTATCATTATAGGTGTAGGTTCTTAGTTAATATGTATATTTCTTTGAAAGGCTACATTTTAAAGTAAACATATTTATTAAGTTCCAATTACTCTAGATCAACTTAAGTTAAGAAATAGTAAAGAGGGGGATGGCGACCTAGTATAGAGGCTAAAGTACATGCCTAACATGTACACGTTAAAGTACATGCAGAAGATGTTGGCTAGATCCCCTGCACCACACAGTTCCCAAAATATTGCCCAGTGCAATCCTGAAGCCCAAACAAATTTTTAAGAATCTGTGAATGTTTATTTTTAAATGTATGAATGCTTGACACAGTAGAAATTCAGTGACTTGAAAATCAAGTTATTATTTCCTTATTCAACTCTTCTCTCCCTCCAATTCCCAGATCTTCTCATACTCTCCATTCTCTGCTTCAGTTATTTGTCTGTCTTTAAATTGTCTTATTTTTGCTTAAAGATCTCTGAAATCTTTGCTTAAAAATCTAAGCAACTGCACAAAATATTTAAATCCATTTTAAACAGCAAAATATATTTATATGTTAGCACTAAAGATAATATCAAACTTGCAATAAAGTCCAATGCTGTTTTCCATGACTTTTCTAAAACTATAAAAAAAAATTGATTTCATTTGGGTATTGAGGTCACATTCTTTTACAAGTCTATATATTTCAGGTGTGTAATTTCACATTCTTTTAAAATGTATATGAACATGCCATGTTCAGCAGTTGCACCAACACAACTCTACCACAGTCCAGTGGCTCCCATAACCATTTCAAGCCTCTGCTCCTTCCCCTATGATACCTCAGTGATATCTTTGTGATAAGAGATCAAGGATTCCTTTCATTTGGCTGTATCTGGGCCTCAAATTTGTTTATTTTTCACACATATAATTGATCTCATCTGGTACAAACACATACATACACGCATAT
Organism: Suncus etruscus; assembly: GCF_024139225.1. Lineage (NCBI taxonomy): Eukaryota > Metazoa > Chordata > Mammalia > Eulipotyphla > Soricidae > Suncus > Suncus etruscus. The sequence continues at coordinate 18,414,359 of NC_064863.1, read as the reverse complement.
ACACACACACACCCCAAAAAAGTCTTCAGGATTTTCTATATAAGTTACAAATAATGATAATTTTCTTTCTGATTTTACAATTTTGACTTCTTTTTTTCTTCTTGCCTAATTGTTTTGACCAATACTTGCAGTAATGTGTTGAGAAATAAGAATGAGAGTAGACATTTTTGTCTTGTGCCTGATAATAGAGGAAAACATTCTGATTTTTTAATATCTTTTGTGGGTCTTGTCATAATGGTGAAGTAAGTTCTTTCTATTTCAAATATTGAGAGTTTTTATCTTAAAGAGGTGTTGGCTTTTATTAAAATTACTTCTTCTATGGCTTTTTATCTTTATTTTATTGCATATTTTTATCTATCTTTTATTGATTCTGTTTATTACGTAAAGAGTTGCATAAACTGGACCACGTTTTTATCCCTGGAATAAATAACATTTGGCCTAAATCCAAATTTATTTTATTTATTATTTGGGAGAATGGTTTAAGTTGCTTCAATTTTTTTATGTCTTTTAACTTTCTTTTGCTGATGTAGTGTGTTAAATATAAACAATATTGAACCACTTCTCTATCAGCAGAATAAATGCCTTTTGGCTATAAAGTATGTTCTTTTTACTTTTACATTTTGAAAAGTAAATATATTTATATTTATTTTATCTTATGCACCATGAACTACAAATTTATAAAGTTATTTACAGTTGACTTTCAGGTATTCAATGATTAACAATAATCCCTTCTACCAGTGTCCCCAGTTTTCCTCCCACCAGCAACACACCCCCTCTCAGCCTGCCCTTATGTCAAGTAATTTTTCCTTCTTTAACATAATTCTTTTAACATATATTTGAATACCTTTCCTTAAGATGTACTAAGGATCTTTGCATATATGTTCATAAAGAATATTGGTCTGCAGTTTTATTTTTTTATTTCCCTGTCTGATTTTGGTATCAGAATGTTTGAATCATAAAATATATTTGGAAGAATGACCATTTCTTCAATTATGGGAAGAAAAGTTTGAGAAAGGTAGTTAATAGGTCATCTTTAAAGACTTAATAGGAATCAGTAGTGAAATCATCTGATTTCCATTTTGTTTGGAATAGACCCAATCACTATTTCAATTCCCTTGCTGTAATTCTTCGATTTAGCTTTTCTGTTTCCTCTACGTTCCATTTTGAGAAGTTGAAGATCCTAACATTCTGACCATTTATTTTAAATTATCTAATTTAGTTTTATACAGTTATACAGAACAAATTTGGACAAGTCATTTGTCTGCCATAATTTGTAATTCATAAATCTGCTTAAGATAACCAGTCTACTTGTCTTTCCTGATGAACTTGATAATATAAAATTATTCACAATGAATAGGGCACATTTAAACAAAAAAAAATGGGAAGTATGCTCAAAAAAAAAAAAAAAAGAAACCAAAATATTTACCATTGTTATCATAGGTAAATTTATACCCGGAAAATTTATTTTGTATAACAAAGCAGAATTCTTTCTCTCAGGTAAAATTATAGGAATACCAGGCCTTTGGTGAATAAAAGCCAAGTCTGTCTGTGAAATTCAGTCAATATAATTTGGTTTTGGAAAATAAATCCTCTTCATGTCACTTTCTTGATTTCCTTAAGTTGATTCCTATATATCATGTATTAATTTTGGAAAAATAATTCCATAGTTTTCAAACAGAATTATTAGAGAGAAATGTGCATTTTATGTTAAACAATCAATTTTGAAGTTACAATTTGCGTTGGATTACCTTGTTATGATTCCTTAAGAGAAAAAATAAATTTATGTGCTCTATCTATGTTCAAAGAGGTTAAAAAAACAATTTACTTAAGTAGTTAGATATGTATTATCATATGTATTTGTTTTCAAATATGAATAAAATTTTCATGGAGGAAGGAGCTACAAGGATGATAATAATATCCAGAAACACAATTCCCAGATTCTATACGAAAAAAATAGCAACTATTCCTAACTGTACTACAAATGAGCAGCTTAAAGGAAGCATACATTGATCAAAGGCTCATGTCACTGGAATGTTTATTGCACAAATGCTTAATTTGGCTCCTTAAAAGAGCTTGTCAATTTATTTGTGCTAATTATGATATTAAAATATGCAAATCAACATGCTCTAGTTGGCCAGTGCTAATCTTTTTATAATAACTAATGTTTTCTCCCAGCAGCCACCTCTCCTGCTAGTCAAATCACCTTCACCCACAAGTCACAAAATACTGAAGACAGTAGCTTTTTACTTGATTAAATTTCAGTAGGTTGAAGCTAGGCCAACATCATCACCTTCTTCTTTCCTCAATACTTTTTCTCCTCTCTTAATTACATAGCTTTACCCTGATTTACATGAATTTCAGCTTTCAAAAATCATTGGTCTTTACTGAATGCAAAATAGGCACATGGGAAAATTATATTAAGTTTGCACAATTGCTCTTTCATCATTTCAGATGGTACCTTTGAGCAGCTCCTGAAATATCTGCCTGAAATATTCCCAGCGTTGAGTGTCGTCCAGGGATGTGAGGTCATTGTGGGGAAGACCATTCTCAGTGATGTAAATTACAGGGTTATTATACGTTTCCTAGAATAAGAAAGCACATAAGTTTTAGTCCAAACAGATGTAGAAAAAAAAAAACCTCATATAATCAGGTATCTGACTCTATCTTCTCTAAGCTCCGACCCCCAAACTGGTTTTCATCAAATCACACTGACCCCATTAACTTAATTTTCTGTGCACTGACCTTTCGTGACTAACAATGGAAAAGCAAAGCTGTGCAAATGTCCATGAAGACAGTCAAATGACACTTATTATCGTAAGAAGACAGAAATATCTCTGTCCCATCAACATCTGCTGATTGTCACTGCTCCTTAACCTCTTAGCAGCTACGCTCCCCCCCCCCACATATATATACTCAAGAATGTCTGAAAGCTATTTTAATTTTAACTGCCTATATTCATCCAACAAAACAAAGAACATCCCCACCCAAGAATCCACCTTATCAACCCTTTTAAAAAATATCATGACAGCCTGGAAAAAGCAGTATATTCAGGCTGCTTCTAAGACCATGACTGACTGGAATCATGAACCTAATCTTGATCACAGGTTTTGAAACTCTTAACAGATGGACAGCCCTCACCAACGTAAATTCTAATCTTCTGTTCCCAGGCAAACTGCAAAGAATACTGCCTGCAAACACTCTTTGTTCCAGCTCATATATGCATGCATATGCTTTTCTTCCCATCTCCATATACTTGAGGTTCATGAACCCAAATTGTGCGTTTACCATGACATATTTCAGTAGTTTCCGTATTCCCCATGGCACCAAATGGACCCAGTCCACATTTGCCCAAGATGGGTCTGGAAAAATTTCAACTTCCGCGTCCTGCATAGCACCCGGTTCTCCTTTCTTGTTCTCCTTGTGTCTAACTAAGCGACTTGTATAATATTGCACAGCAAAGAAATCAGCAGTCCCTTTGATCATCTTCTTCTCTTCCTCGGTAAATTTTGGAAGCCTGGAGGATGGATAACCTTGCTTCTTACTCATAGAGGCAATCTGGGACTTGACAACTTCAGGATAATCACCATCAGTAAATATGGGCTTAGCAAAGAGATCTAAATGGAAAGCCATCGCTCGCTTGACAGCTTCACGGTCAGATGCTGAGTTGGGATCTGCTGGTTCCACCCAGCCAGCCAAAATTGACAATGATACCATACCCTTCTGCTCTTTTCGGAACAAGGAATCATAGCTGTGCCAGGACCTGGCATGAGCTTTAATCAAATTATGAACTGCCTGATAACCTCCAGTTCCTAAACGTGGAACACCAGGAGGAAAGATACCAAGATCGTATGACAGCAGGGCAAACATATTGGGCTCATTTAAGGTGATCCACAGTTTGACTCGATCTCCAAATGTTCGGAAGCAAAACTGAGCATATTTGTCAAAGTATTCAACGATGGTCTCTGATAACCAACCTCCTTTGTCTTCTAAAGCCTGAGGTAAATCGAAGTGGAAGAGTGTCACTATAGGCTTAATGCCATTTTTTAGCAAATCATCAATGATTTTATTGTAATATTCAACTCCTAGGGGAGAGGGAGAAAAAGTTGAGTGGTTATGGTTAGGATGTTGGCAATATAATTTAAAACAAAGACTATTATAAAATTCTTAAACAATTTGCATTTTTAAAAAGTCTGTTAGACACAGAAGGGACCACTTATACTAGCAGCCAGGGGGCAAAGGAGGGGTGATATGGGATGCATGCTGGGAACTGAGGTGGAGGGGGGACAACATTGGTGGTGGGAATGCCCCTGATTTAATGTCACTATGTACCTAAAAACTACTGTGAATGATTTGTAATCCACTTTGGTCAAAATAAAAATTATTAAAATAAAAAAAATTGAAAATTGGGAGGCAGCAGGAAGAAGTCTAAGGAAAACAATGATCTGGGAGTGTGGTAGGACTATATGATCATGGGAGATGAATATTCTCAAGGGGATCATTTTATTTATTTATTTATTTATTTACTTACTTACATTTTTCTCTTTTTTAAATAATATATTTAAATACCGTGATTACAAACATGATTGTAGTTGGATTTCAGTTATAAAAACATCACCCCCCTTCACCAGTGCAACATTGCTATCACCAATGCTACCATATCCCTCCTCCCCCCCCCCACTTCACCTGTATTCGGACAGGCTTTCTACTTTCCTCGCACATTAACTTTGTTATGATAGTTCTCGATGTAGTTATTTATCTAACTGCACTCACCATTCTTTATGGTGAGCTTCATATCCTGAGCTGGTCCTTCCGGCACTCATCTCTGGGAATTATTTCAATAATGTCTTTTATTTTTCGTAAAACTCAAAGGGATTATTTTAAAGTGTCTATGGATTGCTTTGTGCTATTGCCACACTTACGGCAATTATTTTACACATTTTATGTTTTAGTTATCTCTTGACTTTCTAAAACACAGGTCGAATGACAGCAGGGCACTTGTTGGTCTGCTACATATCTGGTTATCCCAAGTCCTGAAATAGTACAAGAAAGCAGCAAACACTACTTAAAAAATTGGGGGACAGGGAAATTGCAATCACCACATCTGTATTCAGCCACCTTTATAGAATTCTGTTCTAAAAACCCAAACTGCATCTGAAAGCTGGAAATCTCTGGAGGAGGAGAAGGGTTAAGTTCCCACCCTGCCAAGGCCACACATTCTGCACCCATCAACCACAATCTCTGCTTCACTAATGGTTCTGCTTCATGAACACTTTTCTAAAGCTCTCTGCAGAGACACCTATCTGACCAAAACTCCAAATATGTTGGTATTTGGGCAGACATTACCAGGACTTTCTTGGAGTGAGTGCAGTCTCACTCACTCTGCATTCTTGAACTTCCAAAAGCTCTGGAAGTTGAAGTCACAATCCCACAAAAGCAATAGTGATGGAAATTCCTAGATCTTTACTGCTAGAAATAAAGTAAATTATTTTTAAATATTGGGGGAGGTGTTGGGCCATACCCACACTCCTCAGCTTTGTGCTGAAATCACTCTTGGCAGGCTGAGGGGCAAAATGGGGGTGCTATAGACCAAACCTGTGACAACCTTATGTAAGGCAAGCACACTATCCACTCTAATATCTCTAGGTCTCCCTCTCCATAAATATTTGTTAAATAAATGAAAGAAGTGATCTCAAATTTATGAGAATTAAACCTGACGACTGCTTCTTTAAGTTCATTAGTCATGCATATCTTGGAAAAGAGATCTCTAAGTATAAACAAGAGTTCAATATCTGCTCCAAGAAATAGTTTAAAAGGACAGTGAACTAAGAGGAGCTTAATCTATTGAGAAATTAAGCTGACTGGTATTCCCTGAAATTCTAACCTAGTCTGTAAGAATATAGACACACGTTGGTTCTTCACTCATTCTTCCAGCACTGTTTGTGTATAAGAGATTGTTGCTGAGTTAAGGGAAAAAATTTAAGTTTGTTAGTCCCCTTCAGAATTAATGCTAAGAGAATGTTGTAATTAGTTACAACGCTTAATGTAGAAGAGAAATCTGAGGTGACACTGTCATTAGTGGTGCATCATGAATTTTAAATGTCTGTGAATGTGAATTTATATAAATTGTGAATTCACAATATGAATTATGTACTGAGTGTGCTAGAGTTCCTATCTCCACCTATTAAAAACATTTTTAAAAACAATAATTCAAGGGCCCAGAAAGGTGGTGCTAGAGGTAAGGCGTCTGTCTATCTTGCGAGTGCTAGCCTAGGACAGACTGCAGTTCGATCTCCCAGCATCCCATATGGTCCCCCCAAGCCAGGGGCAATTTCTGAATGTATATCCAGGAGTAACCCCTGAGCATCAAATGGGTGTGGCCCATAAAAAACAAACCAAAAAAAAAACAATAATTCATACATTTGTATGTGTTTTATTCAATTGTTCATTGAATCTTTTTTAAATACACATTTATAGAGAAGTTTATATCTACTGGACTTATAAGAAAAAGTAAACCTTTACACTCAGTGAGCTGAAATTTTAATATGAATCACCTATATATTCATGGACAATATAGTTATGAGTAAATTACAAAATACTACATCAAGATATGGCAAGAAATACTCATCTCCAAGTCAGAGCATTTGAAAATATTTCCTAAAAATAATGTAGCATAATGACTTCAACAATGAACTATGGTACCACATTATCTAAATTCTATGCTTGTGCTTTTGCTACTATTTCAGTGATCTTAAGGATCGACTTAATCTCTAAATTATCTTTTCTTGTCTCTAAAAATGGGGGCAGTTACAGGGACCAGCTTCAATAATTGCTAAAGAATCTAATGAGTTGATAAATTGAAACACTTAGAACAGATCTTGTTATAAAGTGAGGTCTTAGTACAGGTTACTGTCATTCTAATAATTACTTCTCATTAGTGCTCACTACTCACAAAAGACAAAGAATAAAGAGTAGAATAAGAAGAGAAAGTGATTAATTAAATGTGCACAAGACCCAAAGAGATATGTAAATAAACAAAATAAAAAAACAGCCTACATGAACTAACAATCTGGTTTAGAGCTTGGTGTAGCAAGGGGCCAACCGTACTCATTTGTGTTGGGCAAATACTAAGGTTATCAGAGAGGATGAAAATATTTATAGTAAAAAAAATAGAATGGGAAGAGTAGGCTTCAGGTACACAGTTATTGAATGTTGTTGGCACATTGGAACTAAGCTAAGAAGAAGGGCAGTATCTTATGCAATTGGTTTGAGGAGCATATGTTTTTTTCTGATTGGTCTTGCACTGAAAGTTGAGGTAATGTTATAAAACTTAAAGTAAGTACTATATACTGACTACTTTCATATCATTTTTAGCTGATTTACATAAAGGTTATTATTTAGTTTTTTGAACTCCTTGTGTGTTGGACTTTCTCGCAATGTATGCCCTGCTGGTGTTTATTCTTTTGCAGATCCTGAGTTCTTATAAGAACTTCATGTTCAGTATAAGGACATATATAAGCCAGCAGAAGAGGAATGAGAATGAAGAGACATAAGCAGGGAAAATAAAAGTTATATTATGCTAGAACATACGTTATGTGTCTGTCTGAAAGAGTGGGTATTTTTCAGAGCTTTATCAGACCAGAGCACAACATGAACCAGACAGAATAGCCTCTACACAGAAGACCCTCCTGTATGCCATTTATTCACTTATCAAATCAGTCCCGCCTCCATGTTCTAATCCATGGAGTATGGGACTGATATTGTACATACCAAGGAGGCTCTACTTTATCCTAAAGAGATCTTTCAGATTTTTTACATATCTCAAAATTCATAACTGTGAGGTTTTTCTTTTTTGGGGGGGCATACCTAACGGTGTTCGGGTTTTACTCCTTGATCCAGCTCAGGAATTACTTTTGGTAGTGTTTGGGGAACCACACTGGCTACCAGGTCAACCACATGCAAGACCAGTGCCCTACTTAGTTTATTATCTTTTCAGCTCCAGTATATATTATTTTAAGCAATTAAGTTGGTATTATTTTGTTCCAGAAAAAAAGAAACAAAACTAGAATATACTCATCAGCATTTATTATGTTACCATTTGTCTCCCAATTTAAAAGTCCAATCATATCTTCTCTAGCTTGTACAAATCTTCACTTTTGTGAAATAGAATATTCAAAATGGAATGGTGTAATCATCTTGGTGTTGATATGTATTAATATTTCACAGTCAGTGGCCACAGAACTAATATGAGATCTGGTTGGATGCTTTGCTTTTGTGGATTCTGGCTTAGTATTAGTGTTAGATAGCCCTTGAAAAATTCTTATGGTTTACAGTATCATAAGGATGGAGCAGTACTGGGTCCATGCATTGAAACATATGACAAGTGTCGACCTCTGATTTCCTGAGTACTGCTTGAAAGGGCCCCTAAATGAGTGAGTTTCACAAGCAAATCCATCCTTTTTTAAAATAAAAATAATCTCTACATTCACTTGTTGTACTTATGCTAGAGTACCAGGTGGCACCCATTCTATTTAATCCTAAAGCTAAGAAGTACAACATCCTTCATCTTGAGAAACATGTGAAAAGCTTCAGGGAGAGACAGTATCAGACTGGAAGTGACAACACTGTCAAATGGGTTGTTATTCACTCAGTTGGAGCACTGAGCTAAAGCATCTCAGTTCTCAGGGGCTTTGTACCATTTCAGAGCCAGAAAAACAGTGCCTTCATTTAATCTCTGGAACAATCGCCAACTTTGGAGCTGATTCTTACTACCAGATTCTTTAAAAAAGTGAAAGGAATTAGAGATTTATCTCTTGTGATCAACATTAGATATGACACTATCATTGCTGATGGCAATCATTGTCATTCAAACAACATGAGCATTCTCCATTGACTTGAAGATAAAAATATTTTAAATAAAAAGATTTTGTAGTATAACATGGAGGACAGTAATGCTATTGCATAATAAATATTTAACAGCTCAGAATTAAGCAATTTACTCTGGTTTGTGCAGTGTTGTTGTTGTTGTTGTTGTTGTTATTATTGTTGTTTTACTGCGTAGATGCTTTAATAGAACTTTCCATGAGGCAGTGGATTGTGAGTTTTGTGAGATGAGCTTTAGAGCAAAACAATTTAGCTCTGGCATCATGGAAAAATCACTTTACCTTGCTACACCCAAAATTGCTCACCTGTAAATAAGAAATAATAATACCACCAATTTATAAGGTTTGTGGGTATCAAATGGTAATATGCTGTTAAAGCATTCTTTAGCTTCCTGCAACCAAGACAAATTCATTCATAGCTAATTCTCTGAATAAATAATATGTTTTCCCCTGAATCATATGTTACCAATCTATAAATATTAAAATTTAGAAACATCCATGCTTGTACCCTGTTTGGCATCTGAATATTTACAACGGGGTTGATATTTTTCAGTGTTAAATGTTTCAGTGTTAAACTTTCTGTCTTTCTTTATGTTTACTATTTTCTTATTTATTTGAATTAAACCCACTGATTCTCATTTAGTCTATGAAAATGTGAATCATTTTTGGGTAAAGGGCCATTTACATATATCACAAAAGAACTCACTCAGGTTAATTAAAGCAAAAAAGTGGCATCGTCTGTATGGATTGCAGTGGAAATTATTACAAATTATGACAGAAAACTATCAGATTCTCTATGACAGAAAAAAATTGTATCTGGAATCCTAGAGAATTAAAGCTGGGAAACATAAATATCTTTGCTCTTAAGAAATATAGTCACCCAAAATTTCAACTTCTCCCACTGTAATCTATTCCTCTTCATGAACAACCAATTTTATTTATGCATCCATTTTATATTATCTCAAAAATTACCCCATCTGCCAATGCTACCTCACAGTCCTCATATCAGCCTACCTGTCTCTAAGTTCTTCAATTCTAAACATACCTAAATGGAAGACAATTGTGCAAAAGCACAATTTTTGGTGCTTTCATAATGAGGTTTCAACTTTTCTAATGAGCTTTCTCACATCATATGTCACAAGAAAACCATATTTTCTGCATCCAGTAAATTTTAACCAGGTACAGAACAAAATTATGAAGCATGAAGATATAAGGAGATCCTCTTATGAGAGGATGTGGCTGAAACTGGAAAAATGACATCATAATATAGGAAATATCAGAGCTGATATTCTTCCAGTGAAACCACAAATGTCTTACCATAGAATTCATTTTAGCCAAGGATCTACCATGTGTCAGACACATGACAACTCTAGACTCACTCTTTGACAATTTTTTTCATTGTCCTAGATGGTCTTGGCACAATGCTTATATTAGTTTCCTATTGCTGCTATAACAATATCACCAATGTAGTGCTCTAAAACAACATAAAGGTTATTTTGTTACAATTCTGGCAATCAGATGTCCAAAAATTTTTCTCTACACTAAAATAAAGGTATCAGCAGGACTGTATTCCAGAGATTCTTATGGAAAATTCATTTCCTGCTTCTTCCAGACTCCAGAATCCTCCTAAATTTTTGTTTCATGATCCCTTTTTCTGATATTCAAATCCAGAAGCATTACTTTCCCCTAATAGTTCCCTCTAGTAATGTATTCTCTTTCTGGCTATGAGCTTCTGGACTCACTTTTTTAAAGATTCATACAATTGAATCAAGACCTCGTTGGTTATCCAGTTGCTAACTTATGATTCAAAATAAACGACATCTTTAAAGTTCCTTTGAATATTAAAGATAAGACATTAGCATGCCTACTAATGAGGCCAAGGATATTGGTAGGGGTCTCTTACTCAGCCTACTGCACTGCCCAAGGGAGAGTAGGAGATTAATGAAGATTATTGTAGCAAATATACAGAAATATTCTTCATGTAGGATATGTTCATATATTATATGTAAAGGTTAAAAAAAATGTTGTCTGAATGTCCTTTTATTCTTTTCCTTTCCAGTCCTAGGAGGTCCTCCTCTTCACCTCCAATCTTACATTTGTAACTGAAATGGAAATGACTTCAACAGTGTAGAAAGAGAGAACTATATGATTTCAGTTGCCAACTCAAGCTCCTTTTGTGAAATGTTAAAAACTTACCATATCGAAAAGAAAGAATGGCTCTAGAACATTCCCAATGTGTGAGATCTTAAGTTTCTAAATGTCCTCTAATCAAGCTTTACCATAGGTAGTCAAACATATATCTACATAGGGGGTTTCTTGGACAGAATAGTGGCAAGGCTTTTTCTTATTCTTTCCCTGATCTTTGAAAAATTGCTTAACAGAAGAAATAAATGATGGCCTTTCTGAGTTAAAGCAGTTCCAATTGCTTCAACAGATCACTGCACAAGAGAGAGCAACCGCTTATTGAAATTCTGCCTAGTAAAAACACCTCTGTGCCTTTATGTTCATGGAAAATAATATAATATTAATAAGCTATGGCTTAAAAAAAGGTGGGTCCAAACCCCAAAAGCTCAGTGGATATTATAACCTTGGGACATTGTCTAGTGGTGCCTCCATTTTTTTAGATGTCCCATAGTCTTTGATACCTCTACACATGCAGGACACCAGACTGGAGCTATTAGACCAAGACTCTGCCTAGTAACTACCAGTTTTATCTTGTCCTGCTCTTGAACTGCTGATCTAAGTGTACACCCATGAACTTCTGTAAGTCAGTTTTAAATAAATTTATATGCTAACATATTGATACAACCCTATAATTCTTTATCTGAAAACCCTGAAGACAAATGTATTTATAATTCTTTAATTTAAGAAAGAAAATTTGGAGCAAATGCCATTATTTGAAATTAACATTCCCAGTGGGTCTGGGTCAATATCCTTCATGTTTATAGAATAAAATACAATACAAATTTTTACTAAGGAGAATACATTGAAATGATAACAAATGTTCATATCCATTTGGGTCAACTTTTGCTGCCAATTTAGTTTTAGAACTAAATTTGTTTTGAAAGGAGGGTGGGGAGCTGGCTATGGAAAACAGTATAGAGATTTCTCTATAAACTAAAAATTGAGCTGCCATATAAACCTAGTGATTCCAATTTTGGGTATCCAACCTCATAATAAGAATACACTCACTCACCATTATTCATTGCAGCAATAAAAACAATAACTAAGCTATGAATCAATATAAATGTCCAACAATAGATAGGTAGATCATGAAGATGTGGTGTATATATCTACTATGGAATAATGTGAAGCTCTAAGGAATGATAAAATCATAGAATTAACTGGAAAATGAATGAATCTGGAAGATCATGTTAAATAAAATAAGACAGAAGTAGAAAGACAAACACCGGGTGATTTCATATATTTGTGGCATGTAGAATAAGTGGGACAAGGAAATGCAATGTTTGAAAGGGATGATACACTTCCCAACAGAATAGGAAGATTAGATTGAGAATGAAATAAATTAAGGAGAGAAATAATAAGAGATAGATGTGAAGGCAATAGGAGACAAGGGTCAAGGGAGTATGGGTACATCAGTGTATATAAATAGACTATAGTTAAGTATACAAACCAGAGTCAACAACACTGAAAACAAGAGATTCAAACTTCAACAAACTTAAAATTGGCCCAAGGTACAAGCTGCAGGGTGAGATGGTAAAGGGTGGAAATCCTGGTGGAGGGATTGGTGTTGGAACCTTTTATGTCTAAACCTCAACAGTGAATAACTTTTAATAAGTAAATATGGAGTTGTATTGTATTCATAATTTTTCAGATTTTAAGGGGTAGAATTTCTATACTATATGTTGGTGAATTGGTTTGTTTGAAGTTTTCTGTTGCTTACAATCTAATGTAATTTCAATACAACTTCTTATGCTTAGAATTCTTAACTAGGATAAGAGAAAGGGTTAAAGCCTTTGGCCCATGTTATGAGCAGGGAGTTTTTGGAGCAGAGTACATGCAGTTTAGTGAGACTAGAACTAAACTCAAGACTACTACAGAATGGTAGTACAACAGGGAAAGAGTATGCTTTGCATGTGGCCCATCAGAGCTCAATCTTCACCACCACATATGGTCCCCCAAGACCTTATAGGAGTGATCCCTGAAAGGAGAATCAATAAGAGATAGAAAGAGAGAACATCTGATTTAATCCTGCAGTTCTTCCTATGTAGAATCAGGTCTAGTGCTCAAAAAAAAAAAAAAAAAAAAAAAACAGTATCAATTAATACCCCAGGAGTTCCAATGTATGGAGAAGACAGATATCTTCTCTTAGGTTTGCGAGTCTTCATCTTGTAAAGGGGATGCCTCCTTTAAATATTTCATCTTAGCTACTTCACTGGCCCCACCTATAAGTACAAAATGTCCTTTCCAAAATAAAGTGACACTGAAAGATTTTGGTAAAGAATCTATTAGGTTGCATTGTTTCTAAAGAACAACACTTTTTTATTAAAGCTTTACTGATAAGTCATTCTGTGTTTTCCTTAAGCAGTAAAAATAAGAGGTGCCATCATGGGCCATGAGTGGGCTCAACTGTTTATGGAAATCAGAAATTGAATTAAAACACACATGACCACCTCTAATGGTCACAAACTTTGTATGGAAGAGCCAGCCAGGCCTTGAGTTTAAAGTTCAGATCTTCCAGCTACCAAACATCTGGATACGAATAAGCATATTTGTAAATGTGATAATTATACCTCTCTCATTGATTGTGGGATTAGAAAAAAAAGTATGTAAAATGCCTCATAAATGCAGGCACTCAAAAAGGGCAGTAGTCCTTTTTAATTGCAGTGCATAATCATAATGCTCGCTAGTGTTTATTGAATGTTTTTATGACATATCAGCCAATTTGTAAAGCGTTTTACAAGGGTTATTTCATTTCATCTCTACTACTCTCTGGGGGGAAAAGGAAGAATTATAACAGCCTTTTTCCTTGAGGGGAAACTGAGGCACCAAGCGATGCTTACACAGATAATAAGTGATGAAGCAGGTAACTAATCCCAAGCAGGCCAACCTTGGGGACCTCGCTACAAATTAATTAGCCCCATGAACCCAACTCCAATGGAAAATTTCAGAATCTTCTCAAGTTCCACAGGGCATTTTATTACTTATCACAGTACACCTCAACTGAAAATAATTGAATCCACAACTTTTGGAAATTCACCTTCAAGTTCACTCTCAAATAAGAGCTTGCATTTTCCAAACACTTACTCCAATGCCCTTCTTGCCACTGTTTCTCCCCCACCCCTTTCCGCAACAGAGTTCTCCAGTGAAGAAAAAAAAATAGCATCAAGAAAACTAATGCAAACCCATTTCCAAAAATGTATCCCATAATCACTCTCAAAAGTTACCATTGCAAAGCTCCACTGCAGAATATCATAGTGGATTAATTATGCCAGACTGCAGCAATAACCTTGAATTAAAGCTGCAACCTTCTATTTTTAAGAAACACTTGCCTTTCTGGTTGATGAAACCTGTCGTCCCATCAGGTAACAGACGTGACCAGGAAAGAGAGAAGCGGTAATGAGTCAATCCAAGCTGTTTGATACATTTCAAATCATCCTCCCACAGAGTGTAGCTGCTACAAGCTACATCGCCAGTCTGGTTCTTGAAAACTCTCTCTCCTCCCTGATGGGTGAATGTATCCCAGACACTAGGGCCTTTCCCATCTGCATCCCAGCCTCCTGAGAAAAGAAAAAAAAAATGAAATGGTTACACTCTTGACATCAAGAAGCATATGTAGAATGTAAATATTTGCCGCCAAAAGAACATACCTCATTAACTCCGTGTACCATTTTTATAACTTTCAAATATGCCTTTAAAATAACATGCATGAGCGGCTTATGTGTTTGGCTTTCCTTGATCCCTGAAGCTGACTGATGGCAAATGAAAAATTATTGCTGAATGCCACTGCAGAGCAGGCTTTCATGGTTCATTATCTGAATCTCTCCCTACTGGTAAACAAAGGCAGAGCCCAGGCCATGCAAGCTGAAGTTGGAAGCATCTCCTTGTGGCCATTTCTCTTTTCCATCACTGTCACACTCTCTTCCTAATGCCCATTGTGTTGACCCTGTCAGCTAACGAGGGTCAATTTCTATCCCCCTTGTGTTCAGGACTGAGGACATTCCCTCCAGCTGATGACCTGGAAAGAATGGGTCCCAGGATGATAACCAGAGACACTTTATTCCATTCCAACAATGCTTATATAGGACAAGAGGAATTGGAATACTACAGAGTGAAAGGGCAAGAGATATAAATAATATAAAAGAAGGTCAACCAAGGGGACCTGGTGCACCAGGGAGAAGTATAGCAATAACATTGGGAGTTGAGGTGTCTAGAGAGCATCACAATAAATGATAATAATGACCACAAGGTAAATAGGCATCTCATTAACCCAAGCTCTTTGTAAGGGAATCAGGACAGCCCTGAGTTCAGGCCTGAGTGTAACCACAAATCAAGGGGAGACTAGCCACACTTTATGCTGTCCTTCCCCATGTCTGGACCAGTATCTCTGAAGTTTTTAACCCAAGAAGAAATTCCAGAGCAGTTGTTCTACAGGGTCCATATTCCAGGCATTCAGGAACAGAGTCAAAGGGTTTTATGACAGTCTATGACAGACTCATAATGACCCTCTCCACTTAAACTCCAATTTCTATTATATCATGAAACCTGGGGTCCAGTATATCCTGCCATTTTGAATATGATCGTGTCAATGTCCTAAATATATTCATTCCTATCTGCAGTGATTCGACAAGTTTTTTATATATATTTATCATATATCCTGGCCAATGCAAAATCCTAGAAGCAACCTTCATCCTTCCAATATCCCAACAGTAGAGCAGATCGTTAATATGAGATGTATTTATAGACAGAGAATACTACTTGCATTTAAAGTGAAAGCTTCAGGGCATATATAATCCTTAACTATGATCTGAATGCATGTGTCTTCCCGGATGTTATGTAGGAAATCCTAAAGTGCAAGGGGATGGTGTTAGCTGAGACTCTTGGGAGGTGTTCGGGCCATAGTGATGGGTAGATTCATCAAGACTATATTGGCACCTTTAGAAAAGAGACTTCACAAAGTATATTTTCCAGTGTGAGCACAAAGAAAGATGTGGACAAGGACATTCTGGCCTGTTTAGTGCTCTGTTCTTGGCTTCCAGCCTCCAGAACGGCAAGGGGGGAAAATGCTTGCCAGTGTGATATAAGAAAATGAAGCATGTAAATAAACAACTGCTAAAAGCCACTCAGTTTTTTAACCTGCTTTTTATAACCCAGTATTAGAGCAGTCCTCTCAAAGTGATAAGGTTAAACAACAATCAACTACAAGACTCGGAAGAATGGAGACAGGTCTGAATAAGTAAAGCACTAGAATAAATGGAGCATTAGAGAAGGGAAACTACTTTGAATGGTAATCTAATGTTGGACTCACGTTACAAAATTCTCAACACCCATCAACTATGATCTTTCTTTAATAATAAAACATCAATCGGTGTAACGAACATCTCATAATAGTACAAGTTGCCCATTGTAAGGAAAACTGAGGAATGGAATATAGGACAACATTGTCCTGCTCAGTTTGTTCAGAAATCTCTGGACCAAGCAATAGTACAGTGATTAGGGTACTAGCTTACAAGTGGCTGACCTGGGTTTGATCCCCATTACCCCCTATTGTCCCCTAAACACTTCCAGAAGTGATTCCTAAGTGTACAGCCAAGAGTAAGTCCTTAGTATCTTCAAGTGTGGCACAAAAACAAACAAACAGAAAAAAAAAACAGTTTTTCTAGAAATTTAAACTTCTATAGTTTCACCTATTTATATTTAAAAATAGTGTTTGTTTTTATATATAGTTTTTTTTATATATGTGTGTGTATTTTGGGGAGTGTTTGAATCATACCTGGCAATGCTCAGGGGTCACTCCTGGCTCTGCACTCAAAAATTGCCCCTGGAAGACTTAGGGGAACATACGTGATGCTGGGAAACAAGCCAATGTCCATCCTGGGTTGGTTGTTTGCAAGGCAAATGCCCTACCAGTGTGCTATCTCTCTTGCCCAAGTATCTTTATATTTTAAATTATGCTGTAGAATATTGAGATTATAGTTTAAATTATATATTAAAAAATTTGTGACAGTATATATATATATATGTATATATATATCCAAACACATATATGCTCATGAATGAAAATAATTGGTAGGACAAGGTTCTGTTTGGGGAATAAAGGAACCTGGAAGAAATACATTGTCTTTTATTATATTTCTTGTTTTATCTTATTAATTCAGTAAAAGGTGTATATGAGGCTGGTGATTGATTACTTATCCAAAACCATATTTAGTTAGTTAGTTAGTTAGTTAGTTGTTTTTGGTTTGGAGACCATACCCTGAGTGACTCAGGGTTTACCTCTGATTCTGTGCTAATGGTTCATTCTTGGCAGTATTTCAGGGCACCATAAATGATGTTCAGGGATTGTTGTAGTAACATTTCATTTACATTCTATGTTTCTAGTATGCATAACTGAAAACATTTTAAAGTTATTTCTTCCACACATATATGAATAATCTTAAGAACATAAATAATATTAAATTTGTTAGACATTATGACTTTAGATTTTTAAACTGTACCTTTAGTATAAATTATAAGCCTATAAATTACTACAACTATTTTTGTAAGAGCTCAGTTTAAAAATCATTTCACAGATCCTGAATAATAGTATCACAGGTAGATCATTTGCCTTGCACATGGCAGATCTGGGTTCAATCCCTGGAATCCCAGTATAGTCCCCTGAACCTGCCAAAAGTAATTTCTGAGCAGAGAGCCAGGAGTAACCTCTGAGTACCACTGGGTGTGGCTCAAAAACAAACAAAAAAATCAATTCACAAAATGTTGAAAACACTAGGTCATAGTAACCAGATTCAAGCTGACTTTACCACATTACTAATTACTGATTTGCTAAGATTATACTATTACTTAAGTAATATATGTATTATTTAAATGATAGTGTCAACATGTGAATCCAGATATATCACATATTAAAGTCAAAGTCCTTGAAATTCTGATTTTAGTAGTAGTAAGTGGTGAGAAGATCCAAAAGATGATGAGGCGGCATATATTTTGGATTTTGTTTTGTTTTGTTTTGTTTTGTTTGTTTGGGGGCCATACTTGGGGATGCTCAGGATTTAATCCTAACTCTGGACTAAGGAATATTCCTGGAAGTACTAAGAGGTTCATATGGGATGTGGGGGGAAAGAATCCAGGTTGGGCAAATATGCGGCAAGAGCCCCCTGCCCCTTGTACAATCTTTCCAGACCCAAGAAAATGTATTTACCTTGAGAATTACTTCATCTACAAGGCCTAAGACATGTTTTGACAAATTTTCCTTGTTTTGTTTTCCTGAACCCAAACCCAGTAGTGCTCAGGGCATACTCCTAGCTCTGTGATTAGGGATCACTTCTGATGGAGCTCATGGGACCATGTTAAGTGCCAGGCATCAAACCTGATTTGGCTGCAAGGCAATTATCTCACTTGCTGTACAATCGCTCCAACCTGTATTCTGACACATGTAATAGATAAATGCAGGTTAATAGGAAAATAAATTTAAGTGGAGTAGCCTACTGTATACACTAGCTTTTAAAAATACATGTTATATGAGGCTGGAGAGAAAGCACAGCGGTAAGGCGTTTGCCTTGCATGCAGAAGGACGTTGGTTCAAATCCCGGCATCCCATATGGTCTCCCGAGCCTGCCAGGAGGCAATTTCTGAGCATAGAGCCAGGAGTAACTCCTGAGTGCTGCCAGGTGTGACCCAAAAAAATTATATGTATATATATATATATATATATATATATATATATATATATATATATATATATATATATATATATACACACACACACACACACACACACACACAACTCAAGCATCTAAGAACAAATGTATTGATAAAGCAATTCTGGTACATATACAAAGTGAAATATTACTTGGTCACAAGAAGCTGATCTTCAATAAAATACTTGTCACTTGTGGGGACTGGGCAGGGGAGACTATTAGGGAATAGGCCAGGGCGGAGCCAACAAGTACATCAAGGTTGTTTAACCAGGAGTGTTTAACCATGAGGAGGAGGGGCTGCTGAAAGGTGATAACATGTTATATATGAAACTATAAGTAACAGTACTGGAAATTATAATGGAGAATGTTATTTTTTCAAATGTCTCATATAGTCACATGTGTGTTGCTAGCCCATTCATATGGTGCCTGCACTCACTTGTCACCCTCATCCACTGGTGATGTTTACTTTCATGGTCTCATACTCAGACGTGTTACCCTCTCTTTTTCTTATTCTCTCCCTGGCCTTCCTCAGAACCTCTGAAGAAAGCCTGCTTTTACATTAAAAAAATATTCTTCTAGAGGCAGACTGAAGCCTGGAAGGCAAAACGGGGGTATGTCATATTACTGGAGGGAAGTGGACATTTGTATGCTTGAAACCCAGTTGTGAATAACTGTAATATTACAATGACTAGATATTTCTTAATAAATAAGAAAAATATTGTAAGAAACTATTTGCTGTAATATTTACTGTAAGAAAATAAGTATGATAAGAAACAAATATTTGCATTATAAATTAGCTAGTGTGATGTGTTTTTTTAATATATTGTTAATTTATTTAAGCACTATAGTTACAAAATTGTTCATGGCTGAGTTTCGGTCCATAGAATTATACCATCCTTCACCACCACCAATGTCCCCAGTTTGCTTCCCACCAATACTCCTGCACTTGCTCTGGGACAAGTATTTACTTTCTCTCTCTCTCTCCCTCTCTCTCTCTTTCTCTCTCTCTCTAAATCAACTAACAAGCAAACATTCAAAAAATTATCTCCTAGACTTAATGAAAAGTACGATGATAACCAGGAAAAATAAAAAATTTGGCAGCAGTGGATGGCATGATTACTCTGAAAGAGTTAGCTACTGTGCTTTCTTTCACATTCAGATATTATTATAGAATTTTCAGCATGCACAGAACTAGAGACAGGAGTCCCAAGAAGCCAAGACGTAGCTCAACACTTTCCAAGCTTTCATTAATCTTGTTTTATCTGGATGCACCCAAGCTTCTTTATTCAACTCATAAACTTGCAGAATCCACTGTCACCTAAAAGGACTGTGTTAAACTATGTTTTTAACATAATTAACAGAAATCCTTGCATTTTAATCACTCTTTGGGGATAGGGCAGTGGCATGAAAAAAAGTTTACATTGTGTGATCTTGGCCGCATCCATATCAAAGTCTTTGCAAGATCTGAAAAGGAAACATTCCCAACTTAGTCATTTCCTTCAGATATAGCAATTGTATATGAACAATGAAAGTGGAAAGATTAAGTGAAGACAGGGACAAAATAGTAAGTCCTTTATTTGTTTAGTTGTTTGTTTGACTTACAGGCCACATCAGCAATGTTCAGGGACTGCTACTGGTTCTGTTCTCAGAGCATTATCTTAGTGACAGTTAAAGAAACATGTTACTTCAGAGATCAAACCTGGGCCTCCTACAGAGATCAAGCATTGGCTCAGTTCATTGAGCCAACTCTCTGGTCTTAAATCTTCATCTCTTACAGTAAGACATCAATATGTCATGTCCGCAAAAGAAGTCAATATATTATGTCCACAAAAAAGAAAGCATCTTGAAGTAATAATAAAATCATATTTTTAACAGGAAAAGTTAAAGGGGGATTCTGCTACAAAACTAAATATGGAAGGGACAAGAGATCAATGATTTGGGTAATAGTGCTATTTGACTCTAAATAATTTCAACTGGGGAACTCTGCTTGTGGTCAACCCTGGTTTGATCCCCTGGACTACATATGGACCACTAAGCCCTGGCAGAAATGATTCCTGAGCACAGAAATAGGAGTAAGAGCTGAGAACCGCTGGGTGTGATCCAAAAGTTATATAATTAAATAAATCCTTTAATCATATTCACTTTAACATACAAATGAGATTGAGAAATATTACTGTAATCACTGAAAAATAGGATATTAAATACAGACATTAATAAATTATGTATATACTTGAAGTAGTATAGAAAGCTAAAAACAACTCTCACTAATAACCCACATTAACATATGAAGCAATATAGGACATCTATTTGTGAGGAGTTCAAAGAACTAGACAGAAGAACTACTAGATAAAAAACGTATGTGTGGGTGGGGTGTATATAAGTGCAGGCTAAAAAATCAGAGGTAAAGTTTTCTTCAGTTCTTTTTTTTTAAACTTAAAATTATATACTTAAATGCCTCTTCTCTTTTAGATGTGTTTGCTTTGGTGAACGAAGATTTCACATTGTGGAGGATTGTGGGTTCAATTTGGTCATACACTGAGTTAACAGTGGCGATTGGCTTTCACACAAACTCTCTGAGGTCACACACTCATACTTTAGCTGTGGCGCTCACACACACTTTGTTGTGGTGGGAAGCACCATTAGCCATCAGGGTCATATGAAACGCCAGAGTTTGAACATGAGGCCCAATACTTGCAGGCCCAAGACTGCATTTTGCCACTGACTTTTATACTCAGGTCTCCACCTCTATAGGTTCTGAAATTATTCCAAAGCAAGCTAAAGATATCAATTCACATTTTATTTTGCTATATTTTGTGTTGGAAGTCAAATTTCTAGGGCAATCATTTAGAGAAAAAAAACACAAAGCTTTTAGTTTTAAGGAAGTCTAAACATCTACAACAAATTCTATGCACATTCTGTTCTAAGTTCTAAGTTAATATGTATTAAGTTCTCAGTTCTAAGTTAATATGTATTAACTTTTAAAAATATTGACATTCGGGGGCCCAAGCCCCCTCAGTCCCATGAGCCAAGAGTGATTTCTGAGCACATAGCCAGAAGTAAACCTTGAGCATCGCTGGGTGTGACCTAAAAATAAAAATAATAAAAAAAAAACTAACATTGCATCTTCCATCCTGTTTTTTTCTTTTTCTCTTCTTCCTTTTTTGTTTCTTTGTTTCTTTTCTTCTTTCTTTCTTTCTTTCTTTCTTTTTTTTTGTGGTTTTTGGGTCACATCCGGCAGTGCTCAGGGGTTACTCCTGGCTTCATGCTCAAAAATTGCTCCTGGCAGGCACGGGGGACCATATGGGACGCCGGAATTCGAACCGATGACCTTCTGCATGAAAGGCAAACGCCTTACCTCCATGCTATCTCTCCAGCCCCTTTTCTTCTTTCTTCCTTTCATTTTTCTTTCTTTCCTGACTTCCGTCTCAGTTTTTTTGTTTTTGTTTCTGGGGACCACACCCAGAGATGCTCAGGGGTTGCTCCTAGCTCTGTGTTCAGGGACCATATAGGATGATCTGAATGCACATTAGCCATCTGAAAGCAAACATCCTACTGGCACTACTATCACTCCTATCATTCCTGCACTCATTTTTGGTTTTGCTTCTATTTTGGCCCCAACCTGACAATGTCCAGCTAAAACTTTTATTTCAATCATATGAAACAAAGATTAACTCATCTGAAAATCAAAGTTAAAAAGGCCACCTCCATCGTGGGTAGTTTTAATTGAGCTGAGTTTTATCAAACATTAAAAAGAAATTTAAAAATAATTCTAATCTTATGCATAGTATTCAAAGAGTTAGATAGAAGTTTTCAAAACTTTTTATATTGCTAGAATAATCATGAACCAACATATCTCCTAGTGACTGGAGAACAAAAAATAGGGATGGCAGATATTAACAAGCCTTATCTAATTGATATAAATGACAATGCATAATAACAAACCCCACAATTAAGAACATACATTATTTTCAAGCAGGCAAAAACATTATGAAAGTAAAAAAAATAAAGAAATTTCAAAACCCTGGAGATACACAGATTCCATATGCTTATCAAACTATATTGAAGTATATATATATTGAAATATATATATTGAAGTACTCATAATTTGAGTATCCAAATCTCAAAATAAGATTGAAAAGGAAAGAAATAAGTCTATAAACATACATATGAAGAAATAATGCTGAATTTTTTTAATTTAATGAAAACTGTAAACCCATAGATTTAAAATCAGCATAAAGTGAAGAAATCCATGTTAAAATAGAGCATAATAAAATTGCTCAAAACAAATGATAAATAGAAAATCTTAAAAGATCCAAGAAGACATGTAATAGCTGAAGGAACAAAAAGAATCATACAAATTTGCTCTCAAAAACAAAGCAAGGAAGAAATAATGGAGAAACATCTCCAAAATAAGAAAAAAAATGTTTAACTAGAATTTTATAACCAAAAAAAAAGTTCCTAAAATGAGGACCAAGTTTGTTTTTGGTTTTGTTTTTGTTTTTCAGACATATAAGCTCAAAATATTTATTGGCAGCACTCTGAGAGGTAGATCTCCAGGCAGAAGGAATTTAGAACCAGATTGGGGTACAGATCTTATTTGGTATGAATAGGAACTAGAGAGAAGATACTTAGCAGTTAAGGTATTTGCTGATTCAGTTCAATCCCCAGGTCCCAATATGATCCCCTCTCAGTCTTAGATGACCAGAATGACCCCTGAAAGCAAAACTGGGACAAATCTCTGAACACAGCTGGATATGGTTCAAAAACAAAAGCAAGAAAAAAAATCCTAAAAATTCTAAGGAAAACATTAAGTAACAACACTGTGTCTTGGAGCTGATAAAAGCAAAAAGTCATTTAAAAAATAACTGAAAAAGAGAAAGAAAGTTAAAAAAAACAAACATTAGAACACATAGAAAACTTATAGCATAATAGTCTACTCAAAGCTAACCATATCAATAATATCATTAAACACAAATTGGTCTAATTGAAAGACAATGATTATCAAATTAAATAAATATTTTGCATTCAGGTATATACTACCTTCTGGAAACTCATTTTAAACACAGACCCTAGAGGGTTTAAAGTTATCAGATAGGCTCTACCACAGAAAAAGAAATTCATCCAAAAGGATATATACACACCACTATTCATTGTAGCACTCAGTACAATAGCTGATATCTAACAACAGATGAATAGATTGTGAAAATGTCATACATGTATGCAATAGAATATTACATAGCTGTAGAATTATATAACCATGCAAATTATTGCAACATAAATGGATGTGGAAGATACTATGTTAAATGAAGTAAACCAGAAGAAGAAGAAGAAGAAGAAGAAGAAGAAGAAGAAGAAGAAGAAGAAGAAGAAGAAGAAGAAGAAGAAGAAGAAGAAGAAGAAGAAGAAGAAGAAGAAATACAAGATGATATCATTTTTATGTGGTATTTAGAATAACTGCATAGAAAATGCAACTTTGGGGGAGGTGGGGTCACACTCGGCAGCTCTCAGGGGTTACTCCTGGCTCTACATTCAGAAATCACTTCTGACAGACTTGGGGGACCATACGGGGGGCCGAGATTCGAACCACCTTCCTTCTGCACGCAAAGCAAATGCCCTGCCGCCATGCTATCTCTCCGGCCCAAAATGCAACATTTTAAATGGGAAGGGAGTCAGTTAAATTCTGGTCCCAGACAGTATAGTGAGGATAAGGAAATACCAGTAAATTGAGTGGAGGAGGAGAAAGACAGATAAGAAATAATGGGGGCAGGGTTCCAGATGAAGCAGGATGTATTGGTGATGTTAAGGAAGCACATAAATATCCAAAACACTGAGTCAACAACACTGAAACCATGAGACCCAAACTTTCACAACTAATCTTAAAAATGTGCCTATTATGATGCAACCAGGGCAGAGGGAGGCTTGGGATGGGCTCTGGAATCATTGTCAAAAGGCAGTTTACACTGGTGTGAAATTGGTGTTGGAATATTGTATGATTAAAACTGAACTATGAATAACTGTAAATCCCTGTGATTTAAATAAAAGTATTTGATTTTAAAAATAAAATAAAGTGATATGATAGGATCAGAGCAATTGTTCAGGGTGCAAGGTACTTGCCTTGAATGTGGTTGACCCTGGATCAAATCCACCATAATATATAGACCCTGATGACCATCAGCATCCTTTGCAATCATGGAGTTTGGATTAGTCCCTGAGCGCTGCCAAGTGTAGCCCCAAACCCAAAATAACATAAAACAAAGATAAAACTAGATACTGTGCTAACATTATTCAAAGAAAGTTAAGGTATCTGTATATTAACAGATTTTTAGATCAGGGTATTACCAGATGTAAGAAAAGTTCTTGGGGTCAGATTGATAGCACAGCAGTAGGGCACTTGCCTTGCACTCAGCCGATCTATGACAGATCTTGGTTCGATCCCCTCATATGGTTCCCCAGTACCAGGAGTGATTTCTGAGAGCATATCCAGGAGTAACCCCTGGACATCACAGGGTATAACCCAAAAAGAAAAAAAGAAAAAAGTCTTTTTCCTGGAGTGGGGATACAGCAGGTAGAGCTGGGTAGGGCTCTTACCTTGAACACAGCCAGCCTAAATGTGATCCCCAGAACTACATATGGTCCTCCAAGCCCTGCCAGGTGTGATTTCAGAGCACAAAGTAAAGAGTAATCCCTGAGCTAGATATAGCCCAAAAGCAAGCAAAAAAGCTTTTTTATAATATTAAATGATCAGTTTATCATGAGGATTTATATTAAATATTTACACTCTACTAACAAATTCAAAATGCATAAGTAAAAAACTGTAATAACCTAAAATCATAAATGCATTTAAAATTATTTTTGATATTTCAGTTCAAACAAGCAACAAAATTATGGAAAATATATATATATATATATATATATATATATATATATGGTTTCTTCAGAGGAGAGATTCATTAAAAGTAAACATTTTTTGGACTGAAGATATAACACAGTGGTAAGACATTTGCCTTGCATCCCGCTGAACTAGGATGGATGTGGGTTCGATTTCCAGCAACCTAAGCACTGCCAGGTGTGGCCCCAAAACAAACAAACAAAAAGTAAACGTTTTTTTTTTCTTTTATATAAGGGAGAGTTGGGCAAGAGAGATATTACAGTAGGTAGAGCACTTGCCTTGCATGTGGCCAATCTAGGTTCAATCTACAGAATCCTACATAGTCCCCCATGAATAATCCCTAAATGCAGAGCCAGGAGTAAGCCAGAGTAATGTAAGTAAGCATGAAAAATCTAGGATATGAAGCCAGAACAATAGTAGGTAGGGTACTTGCTTTACACACTATGAACCCAGGTTTGATTCCCCGACATCCTATATACTCTCCTGAATCCACCAGGAATAACTGTAGAGAGATAAATAAGTTCTGAACACTTCTGGGTGAGGTCCAAAACAAACAAACAAAAAACATGGGAGATGCAAAATGAAATGACAAGTAACTACACCCACAAGAATGGCTCAAATTTCAAAGGTCGGGAATACAAAGCCATGGGAAGATTTCTATATGGCAGGCATGTTTCTACATTACTAGTAAGATAACAATATAAAAATATCTAAGAGAGTCTGAAAAACAGCAGATAAGGTGCTTGCCTTGCATGCAGCTGACTTAGGTTAAAGCTCCACATCCCATACGGTCCCCTGAGTACCACTAGGAGTGATTCCTGAGTAAGAGCCAGGAATAAGCCCTGACTGTCACCAGATGTGGCCCACATTCTCCCCACAAATGTATTTAATAAAATTAAAAAAGCTCATGTACCAAAATCTAGTATTTCACTAGCCACCGCATTATCTATTTCTACTAATGTAGACCAAGGAACATAAAAAGCTGAAGTGTAGGGCCCGGAGAGATAGCACAGCGGTGTTTGCCTTGCAAGCAGCTGATCCAGGACCAAAGGTGGTTGATTCGAATCCTGGTGTCCCATATGGTCCCCTGTGGGACCAGGAGCTATTTCTGAGCAGACAGCCAGGAGTAAGCCCTGAGCACCCCTGAGCAACACCAAGTGTGGCCCAAAAACCAAAACAAAAAAAAAAAGCTTAAGTGTAACAAGAGAAGTATACATTAGAAAGTACAAAATTCAAACGCCATTTTCAGGGAGGGACTACAGAGCATGAAAACCGGCTAAGCTTTGCAAAAGCCGGCTCCCTGTGTGTGACACCAGGCGGGGAAAATCCGCGAAAGTACACCGGCCCAGTGGGGCCCAACTGTGAAAAAACTGTGAGTGTGACCTGTCTATGTCTGTCTACTGTCCTCTTGCGTGAAACTCTTGCAAGTGGGGCAAAAAGAGGCTCCAGAAACCTCGCTCGCCCAGACACCATTTTCAGGGAGGGACTACAGAGCATGAAAACCGGCTAAGCTTTACAAAAGCCGGCTCCCTGTGTGTGACACCAGGCGGGGAAAATCTGCGAAAGTACACCGGCCCAGTGGGGCCCAACTGTGAAAAACTGTGAGTGTGACCTGTCTATGTCTGTCTACTGTCCTCTTGCGTGAAACTCTTGTGAGTGGGGCAAAAAGAGGCTCCAGCGGAGCGAAGCGGAGCGGCCGTGCACTCTTTCTAAGGAAAGAACTCCAATGCAACAAGAAGGAAAAATCACACTAAGAACGGTGCTATATCACAGAAGCAAACATTTCTCTCCAGACTGTCTTCTCTGTTGCATGCTCGGGCCTAAGATTTGACCCAGTGTGAGGCTTCATCCACGGAGGACTCCCCTCCCTTAGAGGCAAGTCAGCCCATCCAGAAAGGGAGGAGCCAGAGGAGTGTGCTGCCTGCATCATATAGACAATGAATACCACCACAACACGTAGAAAAACCCACAATACAAGAGTGACAATGGGGAAACAACGCAGGCCAGCATCAGACATAGAGAATGAAGATGACAATTCTGAGGACCAGATAATGACCAACCAACTAATCAACCTCTCAGATAAGGACTTTAGACTAGCAATATGGAAGATGCTCAAAGGACTCCAAGAAACCATGGATCGAGTTGAACAGAACACTAATAAGAACCAAGAAAATATGAAGACAGAAATCACAAAACTCCAAACTGAAATAACATGTCAACTAACAGGACTGAAAAAGTCAGTAAACGAAGTGAATGACAAAATGGATAAGCTCTGGGACAGGGTATCAGAAGCTGAGAATAGACTTGGTGCTGTGGAAGATGAGATACATAACAATTCCATACAGCAGGAGAGATTGGACAAAAAACTTAAAGCAAATGAGCAGACAATAAAAAAATTAGTCAAAGAATGGGAACAGATGAAAATAGAAGTCTATTATAAGATCAACAGTAACAACTTAAGAATCATTGGAGTCCCAGAGACCCAGGAAGAAAATTTCCAGGAAGAATCAACGGTCAAGAACATCATTAAAGAGAAACTTCCAGAGCTAAAGAATATATATGATCAAATCCTGCATGCCCGAAGAGTACCAACCAAAAGAGACCCCAGAAAAACCACCCCAAGACACATCCTAGTCACAATGACAAATCCCACAGATAGAGACAGAATTCTGAAAACAGCAAGATCAAAAGGGGAAATCACGTTCAAGCAAGCTTCCCTGAGATTTACAGCAGACCTGTCACCAGAAACACTCAATGCCAGAAAGCATTGGTGGGATATTGTGACAACACTGAATGAAATGAATGCTTCACCCAGAATACTATACCCAGCAAAACTCACTTTCCGGTTTGATGGAAGAATACATGGCTTCACAGACAAAAAACAGCTCAGAAACTTTACAGACACAAAACCAGTCTTAAGAGAAAAACTGAAAGACCTAATCTAAAACAAGACTACCCAAAAGACACACCAAATTTTGAAATAAAGATGGCGATAAATCCCAGGACAATTCTTTCTCTCAACGTCAATGGACTAAATGCACCAGTTAAGAGACACAGAGTGGCTAAATGGATCAAAAAACTCAATCCAACCTTCTGCTGCCTACAAGAAACGCACCTGAATAGTCAGAACAAACATAGACTCAAAATAAAAGGCTGGAGAAAAATTATCCAAGCAAACAACACCCATAAAAAAGCTGGAGTGGCCATACTAATATCAGATAATGCAAACTTTATACTCAGGAAGGTTGTAAGGGACAAAGATGGATATTTTATATTAATCACGGGGTACGTAGAGCAGGAAGAATTCACTCTCCTAAACATATATGCACCGAATGAGGGGCCAGCAAAATATTTAATACAACTGTTGACAAATCTGAAAAATAATATCAACAACAACACAATAATTGTGGGGGACCTTAACACGGCTTTGTCAACACTGGATAGGTCAACCAGACTGAAACCCAACAAGAGTATACTAGACCTGAGGAGAGAAATGGAAGAAAGAGGCCTAGTGGATATATATAGGACACTCCATCCCCAGAAACCTGGATACACATTCTTCTCCAATGTACATGGGACATTCTCCAGGATAGACTACATGCTGGCACATAAAACATACCTCCATAAGATCAAGAGGATAGAAATTTTGCAGACTACCTTCGCTGACCACAAGGCTCTTAAATTATTTGTGAATTCCAAAGGGACTCAGAAGAAACACTTTAACACCTGGAAGTTAAACAGCCTCATACTCAATAACCAGTGGGTCCAAGATGAAATCAAGGAGGAAATCAAAAGGTTCCTGGAAACAAATGACAATAAAGACACAAACTATCAGAACTTATGGGACACAGCAAAAGCAGTACTGAGAGGAAAATTTATAGCTTTGCAAGCACACATCATGAAGGAAGAAGGAGCTTACCTGAGTAGCTTAATGACACAGCTAATAGAACTAGAAAATGCTCAACAAAAGGACTCAAGAATAGGAAGACAGAAGGAAATAACAAAGCTGAGAGCAGAAATCAACGAAGTGGAAACCCAAATAACAATCCGAAAGATCAACGAAAGCAGAAGTTGGTTCTTTGAAAAAAGAAACAAGATTGATAGACCACTGGCAAACCTAACAAAGAAAGAGAGAGAGAGAAACTTGATAACTCGTATTAGGAATGAAAAAGGAGAGATCACTACTGATATGACAGAGATTCAAAGGGTAATCAGAAACTACTTTGAAAAACTCTACGCCACTAAAAATGAGAACCTGGAAGAAATGGATAAATTCTTGGACTCTTATAATCTTCCACGGTTGAAGGAAGAGGATGTAGCATATCTAAACACCCCCATCACCATTGATGAAATTAAAACAGTAATCAAATGTCTGCCGAAAAACAAAAGCCCAGGTCCAGATGGATTCACTAATGAATTCTATCAAACTTTCCAAGAGGAACTACTGCCAATCTTGGCAAGACTCTTTCATGAAATTGTACAAACAGGAACACTTCCAAAAAGCTTTTATAAAGCCAACATCACCTTGATACCTAAACCAGACAGAGATGCTACCAAAAAAGAAAATTACAGACCAATATCACTGATGAATGCAGATGCAAAGCTCCTCAACAAAATCCTGGCAAATAGGATTCAATGCCTCGTTAAAAAGATCATCCACTACGATCAAGTAGGTTTCATCCCAGGAATGCAAGGCTGGTTTAACATCCGTAAATCTATCAACATAATACACAACATCAATAACAAGAAAAATAAAAACCACATGATCATATCAATAGATGCAGAGAAAGCATTTGATAAGGTCCAACACCCATTCTTGATCAAAACTCTCAGCAAGATGGGAATGGAGGGAGCCTTTCTCAATATAGTGAAGGCCATCTACCAAAAGCCAGTGGCAAATATTATCCTCAATGGAGAAAAACTGAAAGCCTTCCCCCTAAATTCTGGCACAAGACAAGGCTGTCCTCTCTCACCACTCCTATTTAACATAGCACTGGAAGTACTTGCTATAGCGATTAGGCAAGAAAAGGATATCAAGGGAATCCAGATAGGAAAGGAAGAAGTCAAGCTCTCACTGTTTGCAGATGACATGATACTCTACTTAGAAAACCCTAAAGACTCTATCAAAAAGCTTCTAGAAACAATAGACTCATATAGCAAGGTGGCAGGCTACAAAATTAACACACAAAAATCAATGGCCTTTCTATACACCAATAGTAATAAGGATGAAATGGACATTAAGAAAACAACCCCATTCACAATAGTGCCACACAAACTCAAATATCTTGGAATCAACTTGACTAAATATGTGAAGGACCTATACAAAGAAAACTATAAAACTCTGCTCCAAGAAATAAGAGAGGACACACGGAAATGGAAATACATACCCATCTCATGGATTGGCAGGATTAACATCATCAAAATGTCAATACTCCCCAAGGCATTATACAGATTTAATGCCATCCCTCTAAAGATACCCATTATATTCTTCAAAGAAGTGGATCAGACACTTTTGAAATTCATTTAGAACAATAAACACCCTCGAATAGCTAAAGCAATCATTGGGAAAAAGAATCTGGGAGGAATTACTTTCCCCAACTTTAAACTGTACTACAGAGCAACAGTTATCAAAACAGCATGGTATTGGAATAAGGATAGGTCCTCAGATCAGTGGAATAGACTTGAATCTTCAGAAAATGTTCCCCAGACATACAACCACCTGATTTTTGATAAAGGAGCAGGAAATCCTAAATGGAGCAGGGAAAGCCTCTTCAACAAGTGGTGTTGGCACAATTGGATAGCCACTTGCAAAAAATTAAACTTAGACCCCCAGCTAACATCATGTACAAAGGTAAAATCCAAATGGATTAAAGACCTCGATATCAGCCCCAAAACCATAAGATATATAGAACAGCACATAGGCAAAACACTCCAGGACATTACAGGCATCTTCAAGGAGGAAACTGCACTCTCCAAGCAAGTGAAAGCAGAGATTAACAGATGGGAATATATTAAGCTGAGAAGCTTCTGCACCTCAAAGGAAATAGTGCCCAGGATACAAGAGCCACCCACTGAGTGGGAGAAACTATTCACCCAATACCCATCAGATAAGGGGCTAATCTCCAAAATATACAAGGCACTGACAGAACTTTACAAGAAAAAAACATCTAACCCCATCAAAAAATGGGGAGAAGAAATGAACAGACACTTTGACAAAGAAGAAATACACATGGCCAAAAGACACATGAAAAAATGTTCCACATCACTAATCATCAGGGAGATGCAAATCAAAACAACGATGAGATACCACCTCACACCCCAGAGAATGGCACACATCACAAAGAATGAGAATAAACAGTGTTGGCGGGGATGTGGAGAGAAAGGAACTCATCCACTGCTGGTGGGATTGCCGTCTAGTTCAACCTTTATGGAAAGCGATATGGAGATTCCTCCAAAAACTGGAAATCGAGCTCCCATACGATCCAGCTATACAACTCCTAGGAATATACCCTAGGAACACAAAAATACAATACAAAAACCCCTTCCTTACACCTATATGCATTGCAGCACTATTTACCATAGCAAGACTCTGGAAACAACCAAGATGCCCTTCAACAGACGAATGGCTAAAGAAACTGTGGTACATATACACAATGGAATATTATGCAGCTGTCAGGAGAGATGAAGTCATGAAATTTTCCTATACATGGATGTACACGGAATCTATTATGCTGAGTGAAATAAGTCAGAGAGAGAGAGAAAAACGCAGAATGGTCTCACTCATCTATGGGTTTTAAGAAAATTGAAAGACGGAGACCCCAGACGCCGGCCCGGGAGGCCTGTGCGGGTCCCTGCTCCTTCACGCGGGCGCCTAGCCCACCACATCCCCCGGAGACCCCAGACGGAGACCCCAGACGCCGGCCTGGGAGGCCTGGGTGAGTCCCTGCTGCCTCACGCGGGAGCCTAGCCCAGCAAATCCCCCAGGGACCACGAGCGCCTGCGAGAGTGATTTGGGTAAGTCCCTTCCCCCGGGTGGGCACCTGGAACGGCAACTTGAGCAACCCGAATAGACGGGGGGAGATAGGGCCAGCCTTCTGGACTCGCAGGTGACCTAGAGCAGTCCACCCCCCTGGACCCTGGAGTGGACCAGGGACTCCCCAAGGGCGAGGGCAGAGCCTGAAGGGTCGGACTGAGGGAACTCCTTCAAGGGAAACTTGGAGGGGGGAGAGCTCCATTGACTCCCAGAGAAAGGAGGGGGGATTGGGAGCTAGGCTCAATAGCGCCAGCAACCAGTGTGGCCAGGAGTGGAACTGCACCGCTGACAGAAATAAGGAGTAGAAAAGCTATAATACACAGTGCAGGAAGGCTGAACTCTAGGTAGCAAAGGGGAGGAGAAAGAGCTAGGTTCAACAAGCCCACCCAACAGCACCCTCTAGAAACACCTTCAGGAAGGGGACCAAAGCAGGCCGAAATTAGAAGCCACAGCACTCCAAAACACACCATTAAATACAAAGAATTATGTGTAAATCAAGGAAATCCCTAATATCTGAAGACAACATGACAAACCCTATTAAGTTTCCAAGTCCACCAAAACGCACAGATCCATGGGAAGAAGACCTAAAAGCGGTCATGAGGAAGGAAATGCAAGAATTACTAAAACAGATGAAAGAAACCCTAGCAACCGAGTATAAGAAAGCCATGGATGAAAGAATCAGCCAAATTAAAGAAGAAATGTCAAAGAACATGAGAGATTCCATACAAAAAGAAGTGAAGGATTTAAAAGACAAAGTAACAAGCCTTACGAGCAGAAACACAGAGTTGGAGAAGCACATCGAAGAACTCGAAGGAAAACTGCAATCAAAAAATGATCAAGAAACCAACAAAGAAATAAAAGGCAAAGCACTGGAAGGAAAAATCCAATATCTAATGAACAAAGACAAAAGAAACAATCTAAGAATTGTGGGTATACCAGAAGGGGAGGAAATAGGGAAGGGGGAAGAACAGGTAGTCAGGGAGATAATAACAGAAAACTTTCCCACCCTCTGGAAAGACAATTCAGGACAAATCCAGGAAGTCAAGAGAGTCCCTAATAAAATAGACCCTAATAAACCCACACCAAGACACATAATAATCCAAATGGCAAAAAACAAAGAGAAAGAGGAACTCCTGAAAGCAATAAGGGAGAAAAAAACCCTCAAGTACAAAGGAAAAGACATAAGAATCAAACCAGATCTCCCATTTGAAATAATTCAAGCAAGAAGACAGTG
The DNA here is from genome assembly GCF_024139225.1 of Suncus etruscus. Classification (NCBI taxonomy): domain Eukaryota; kingdom Metazoa; phylum Chordata; class Mammalia; order Eulipotyphla; family Soricidae; genus Suncus; species Suncus etruscus. The sequence goes on along the minus strand of NC_064863.1, from coordinate 18,380,443 downwards.
GAATGACATATTTAAACGACTGATTGAAAGAAATTTCCAACCCAGGGTCCAATACCCAGCAAAACTATCATTCATATGGGAGGGCAGACTAAAAACATTCTCAAATATGAACGAACTTGAACTATTTGTGCAAACTAAGCCGATCCTAAGCGACTTACTCAGAGACGAATTACACAATCCAAACCCCCGATTGTAACAACAACCACCCCACACAATACAACTGCACAACAGTCCTCTCTATCAATAATTTCCCTAAATGTTAACGAACTAAACTCTCCAATTAAAAGACACATAGTAGAGAACTGGGTTAGGAAAAATAAACCGGACTTCTGCTGTCTACAAGAAACACACCTACAGTTACAGGATCAGCACAGGCTTAGAATAAAAGGATGGAAAGTAATCATCCAGGCCAATGGAAAACAAAAAAGAGCAGGGACAGCAATTCTTATATCAGACCAAATTGTATTCAACCTCAAGAAAGTGATCAGAGACAAAGAGGGTCACTACTTACTGATCAGGGGAACATTAGATCAAGAAACACTAACCCTGGTCAATATATATGCACCTAATCTAGAGTCAGCAAAATATGTGAGGCAATTACTGGCAAACCTGGAGAAACACATGAAGGGAAATGTGATAATAGTAGGGGACCTGAATACTCCACTATCACCACTGGACAGATCCACCAAACAGAAAAATAGCAAAGAAATAAGAGCTCTAAATGAAAAATTAGAAGATTTAGGGCTAATAGACTTATATAGGGCCCTCCATCCCCAGAAAGCAGAATACACATTCTTCTCAAACCCACATGGAACCTTCTCCAGAATAGACCATGTCTTAGGATACAAAGCCAACCTATATAAGACCACAAAGGTAAGGATCATTAGAAGTACCCTTTCAGATCACTATGCAACAGAGGTTAAAATTGATATCAAGAAGAAGCAATGGAGAAAAACTAATACCTGGAGATTAAATAACATGCTGCTCAACAACACCTGGATCAAAGAACAACTCAAGGAAGAAATAAAAAGATTCCTTGAGACAAATGACAATGAGGAGACAACATGTCAAAATTTATGGGACACAGCAAAAGCAGTAATTAGGGGGAAACTCATAGCAATACAGGCCTATGTCAAGAAACAGGAAAATAACAAAACCAACAGTTTAAAAGATCACCTCAAAGAATTGGAGCAGCAGCAACAGAGAAATCCAACCACAACCAGAAGGCAAGAAATAATAAAAACCAGAGCAGAAATAAACAACATCGAAACTAAGAAAACAATACAAAAAATCAATGAGACCAGGAGTTGGTTTTTCGAAAAAATAAACAAGATAGACAAACCATTGGCAAAACTCACCAAAAAAAAAGAGGGAAAACACCCAAATCAGTAGGATCACAAATGAAAGGGGAGAGATTACAACAGAACCCCAAGAAATACAACATATCATGAGATCATATTATGAACAACTATACTCAACTAGGCTAGAGAACCCAGTAGAAATCGACAGATTCTTGGACAAACACCCTCTTCCAAGTCTGGAAAAGGAAGATCTAGAAAGTCTAAACAGTCCAATCACCTCAGAGGAAATTGAAGATGTAATTAAAAAACTCCCTAAGAACAAAAGCCCAGGCCCAGATGGATTTACAGGTGAATTCTATCAAACATTTCAAGAAGACTTACTACCACTTTTCCATAGGCTTTTCCAAACCATAGAAAAAACAGGAATCCTCCGCAACTCCTTTTATGAGGCTAATATCACACTCATTCCCAAAGAAGGCAAAGACACCACCAAGAAAGAAAACTACAGACCAATCTCACTAATGAACATTGATGCAAAAATTCTCAACAAAATCTTAGCAAACTGAATCCAACACTTCATCAAAAAGATCATTCATCACGACCAAGTGGGATTCATACCAGGAATGCAAGGTTGGTTCAACATACGCAAATCAATCAACATGATACATCACATCAACAACATGAAAGACAAAAACCACATGATCATATCAATCGACGCAGAGAAGGCGTTTGACAAAATCCAACATCCTTTCATGCTAAAGACACTCAGCAAAATAGGATTAGAAGGAACCTTCCTCAAGATAGTTACAGCTATATATGAAAAGCCTATAGCCAACATAATACTTAATGGTGAGAAACTAGAAGCATTCCCACTAAGGTCAGGAACTAGACAAGGCTGTCCACTCTCTCCACTCTTATTCAATATAACCTTAGAAGTCCTAGCAATAGCAATCCGACAAGAGAAGGGAATCAAAGGAATTCAAGTAGGGAAAGAGGAACACAAGCTATCTCTATTTGCCAACGATATGATGATCTACATCAAAAACCCTAAAGAGTCCACAGTAAAACTCCTAGAAACAATCAACCAATACAGCAAAGTGGCTGGATACAAAGTAAATACACAAAAGACAGTAGCGTTTCTATATACAAACAATGATGTTGAGGAGAGAGAGATTAAAAATACAATTCCATTCAAGATAGTACCAAAAAATATCAAGTATCTAGGAATCAACCTTACAAGAGAAGTGAAAGACCTATACCAGGAAAACTTCAAAACACTTCAGAAAGAAATTGAAGACGATCTGAAGAAATGGAAGAACATCCCATGCTCATGGATAGGTAGAATTAACATAGTCAAAATGACTATCTTACCCAAACTTCTATATAGGTTTAATGCAATCCCTATCCAAATCCAGACACAATTCTTTAAAGAAATAGAACAATCAATCACAAAATTCATCTGGAACCACAAAAGACCCAGGATAGCCAAACACATATTGAAAAACAAGAAGCTGGGAGGCATCTCCTTACCTAACTTGAAACTATACTATAAAGCCATAGTAATTAAAACAGCATGATACTGGAACAGAGACAGGACCTCAGACCAGTGGGTCAGAACAGAATTCCCAGACATAAACCCCCAGATATACAGCCAACTAATATTTGATAAAAGAGGCAAGAATCTGAAATGGAACAAAGAAAGCCTATTCAACAAATGGTGTTGGTACAACTGGAAAACCACATGTAAGAAAGTGAAAATCGACCCATATCTCACCCCTTATACAAAAGTCAACTCAAAATGGATCAAAGACCTTGAAAGCAGACCCGAATCTATAAAGTTTATCGAGAATAAAATAGGCAGAACACTCGAAGACCTATATATCAAAAAGGTCTTTGAGAATGGAGCACCAATGGCAAGAACTTTAGCATGTAATATAAACAAATGGGACTACATCAAACTAAAAAGCTTCTGCATGGCAAAACAAACCCTACTTAACGCAAGAAGACAGCTAACAGAATGGGAAAAAATCTTTTCACTCGACATATCAGATAAAGGCCTGATATCTAGAACATACAAAGCACTCAGAAAGCTGAGACCCTCAAAACCAAATAAAGCCATAAAAAAATGGGGAGATGAAATGAATAGACACTTCTCTGAGGAAGACAGAAGGATGGCCAACAAACACATGAAAACATGCTCACCTTCACTCATCATCAGGGAGATCCAAATCAAGACAACAATGAGATACCACCTTACACCAGTGAGGATGGCTCACATCAAAAATAATGGAAACAACCTTTGTTGGCGGGGATGCGGTATGAAAGGAACTCTCATCCACTGCTGGTGGGAATGCCCCCTAGTCCAACATCTATGGAGAAAAGTCTGGAGAGTGCTCAAAGAACTCAGAATTGAGCTGCCATTTGACCCAGCAATTGCTCTCCTAGGCATATACCCCCAAGATGGAAGGGCATTCATTCCAAAATACGTATGCACCCCACTATTTATCGCAGCACTCAGTATAATAGCCAAATCGTGGAACCAACCTCGATGTCCAACAACAGATGAATGGATCATTAAGATGTGGTACATATACACAATGGAATATTACATGGCAGTCAGAAACGATACAATCACAGACTTTGCAGCAACATGGATGGACTTAGATCATGTTATGTTAAACGAAGTAAGTCAGAAGACAAAAGATAAACACAGAATGGTGGCACTATTCTGAAACACCTAGAACATATAGTTTAAACACAACTAATACCTAACAATCAAATAACAGGGTTTAACAGGGTAGAAACTTCAAACACTGTAACACTCAACATATACGTGGGAGCAGTGTCCAAAATTCATGAAAAAGGAGCAACACAAACACTTGACAACACATTATACCACAAAGAAAACAGCAACAACAGAAACAACAGCATTAAGAGAACAGGTATGTATTCAGACTTCCAAAACAAAGGCCCACAATAATCCCTTAGAGTTCGTATACAGGAACACAAGTATAGAACACCAAGGGAAATCACGACTGCAATGGCAACATACCATAACACTATGTTTTAATGCCTTTATCTTACTATATTTTAAATAACCTCTCAGCTTTTCTGCCCACAGGCGCCCTTGGATACAAAGGGCGGACAAACTAAGATGGCAACTCGGGATACCACACGAGATACCATACATAGCATGCACTACGAGAGGGCCACGAGAAAACTCTCTAACATATACTTTATCTCTAGGTTATACCTTCTTTTAGGAATTGAAGCACGTGACCAGTCAGACCACCGAAGCAGTGCCTGCGATGTACAGACTTAAACTACAGGCTCTATTCTTCGAACACATTCAACCTAACCAGCATTCCCTTGCTATTCTCTCCTCTCTTCTCACTACTTTTTTTTTAATTCTATTCTTCTCTTTACTTTTTCCCCTTTCTCTTCTCCTTTTCTTTCTAAGGTATTTTCTCTTTTCTCTCCCTGCATACCCCTCCCATATACCTTCCCCTGTCTCCCATCTGGAAATCCAACTATCCCTTCACCCCTCAATTCCATCCAGATCTCCCACCATATTAAAACTCTTCGCCCTAATCCTCAATCTATTAGGCATCAAGACCGACCTCCTACCCAACGAAACAGTACCCAGCACCCAGGCGAGGGGACACCCAGTCAAACCCACACCTCGTCTCCTGCAAGAAAAGACAGCCAACTCCCTGCGGACTCATGCTGTGCGGCCTTCCCTACCAACTCCCCCTAACGTGGACTGTTTCTTGAAACCGGACCTAGGTCCAAAAGTATCCCCAACGCAAGAACTCTTCCAAGACCTCCCTGCCGCAAATTTTTACCAATCTGAAGATGTTCAGGGGGTGGGATAGGAAGATGCCTGGGAACCCACACACCACAAGAAACACCCAAAAGACAATGGGAAAAACTGTACCTCCAACATTGGCATAAGACTGGTAATACACCACCTCTTTACCTACTCTCCCCCAAATGTAAGGTAGTCTTTTGCACCACTTTGGTCCTTTAAAAACCTCACTAACTCACCTTAAATTTTTTTTATTTTTTTTTTAATTTTTTTTAATTAATTAATTTATTTTTTAAATGTTTGTCCTACATATACATTTGTGAGTGCATACATTTTTGTTTCCTTTTTTTTTCTTTTTCTTTTTCTCCTCGCTTTTGGGTATGTGACCTGTTTCTGTTATCCCCTCTGTCCACCCACAAATACACAGACATTATAATGTAGCACCACTTCCCCCTGCAAAGGCACACCAAATAAAGGGGAAATCTTACATAAAAAAAAAAAAGAGCTCTTGTCTACTAGAGATGGGAACTCATAGTTGTTTACAATACAGGGATATCTCCTACCTTGAAAATATGTCATGTGGAATCAACTTAGACCTCAGGTGATTAGATACCATTCATCCAGCCTTGAACCCTGGATCCCAGACATAGAAACGGCACAGTTCCTCACAACAGCGGCAAGAAACAAATCCCAGCCGGGACAGCCTTAATACTGTGGGGTCAACAACAAGGGCCAACTCTAACATGATTTCCTGACAATGAGGAAAATCCGAGCATCCTGACCTTAGAGCAGATTAACCTACCTTACCAGCTAACGACAAGACAAAACCAGAAGTCTTGGCACCCTTTGGTAGGTCCAAAAGCCAAGATCGTGATTTATAGTTGACTGGCTGCTAGAACTACGACCAGACGGTATACATCTTGGGACCAAAAAAAAAAAAAAAAAGCCCTAGTTTAGGGTTTGAACTATGACCTGCACAATAATCAGGATCCCCAGTCCCAAAGGTCCGGCAGAGAAAATTGTAATGGAACGGGACTTTTGGAAGCACAAAGAAAGACGCTATCCTAGGTGCCACCCTAGGATCAGTGCAAAGACCAAGATCACCAACCACAGAAGATGGATTAAAATGACACGGAGGTAACAGAACCTCTAGAACCACAAAGACTGACTTCATCATAAGTCCCACCTCAGGATCTGTGCAGATACTGAGACCTCTAAACACAGAACAGAAATCTTCCACACACCAAAAAAAAAAAAAAAACCACCACCGGGAGAGTAAAGGTTCCTGAGCAAAGTCTAGTGTTGATCCCATGACAGTATGCTCCAAGGACGGAGAAACCCCATATCTCTTAGGCCAAGGGAATTCCTTTTCGAATGACCCCAATATTTACTGTGCCTGGGCAGGAGGGAAAAAATAAAAATACAAAAAGCACAAAACCTTGGTTATTATCTATATATTTTTTTACCTCCATTTATTATTGTTATTATTATTTTTATTCACCTATCTATTTTGGTCGATTTCTCTGTTTGGGAGTGATTATTGAAATTGTCCCCAATCATACTTATATTTTCTCTTCCTTTCTTTTCTTTCGTTATGTGCTATGCCATGTTTCTCATTTCAAGACCATGGCGTGTTTTGTTTGTTTGTATGTTTTTGTTTGGTTTTTGTTTGTTTTGCTTTTTGTTGTTTGTTTGTTTGCCTGTTTTTTTTTTTTTTTGTGGTGCTTATCGATATAGCTCAAGCCCTCACTGGATATTTGACACTTCTTTTGGTACTGGTGGAGTGTTTCACCTTCTTTTTCTCCATCTCTCAAATCGATGAGGAGAGCCTCTGGAAGGATTCCACCCAGTTTCGGGGTACTAGACCCTTACCCCAGTTTATTACTTTTCTCTTTTTCAAACAAAACCACGCAACTTGAACTAGCTAGTCCTGCCTCCAGTTAGAGGGGGAACTAAGGGAGGCATCAAGACCAAACAGGTGCAAGACTACTAAGTTGTGGGTTAGATACAGAGGGGACCACATATTCTAGCCGACCTGGGGTGAGGGAAGAGGAAATGGGAGGTAGGACAGAAACGGTGGTGTAGGGAGGACAATTTGGTGATGGGAATCCCCCCTGATTTTATGTAAATATGTACCTAAAATATTATTGTCAACACTATGTAAACCACTATGATCAAAATTTTAAAAAAAAGGGTAAAAAAAAAAATACTTCCCACCAAGAATATTCACATAGAGTTCAGGAGTTTTCATAAAGGAGTTGGTATATAAAAAGAAAGGAGAATAAATAATAGGTGTGCCTATAAATGTAATTCTATCACTATATACATATATATGACATATACATATATATGATATTTAAAGGGTATATGAATAAAGTTAAAATTTAGCTACTAAAAAAAAAAAAAAAAAAAAGAAAATTGAAAGACACCCTTGTAATAATAATTTTCAGACACAAAAGAGAAAAGAGCTGGAAGTTCCAGCTCACCTCAGGAAGCTCACCACAAAGAGTGATGAGTTTAGTTAGGGAAATAACTACATTTTGAACTGTCCTAATAATGAGAATGTATGAGGAAAATGGAGAGCCTGTCTAGAGTACAGGCGGGGGTCGGGTGTGCCTAAGGGAGACTTGGGACATTGGTGATGGGAATGTTGCACTGGTGATGGGTGGTGTTCTTTACATGACTGAAACCCAAACACAATCATGTATGTAATTAAGGTGTTTAAATAAATTTAAAAAAAAATTCAAAAAAAAAAAAAAGTACACAATTTCTTTTGTCAGTGAAATGAAATAATAAATAAATACATAAACGTAATAGTCATATAGTGAAAGATCATGCAGAAGCAATAATTAATCAACTATATCTATACCATCAGCATATACAAATCATCCAAATATATATTAAAAGGAGAAAAATAAGTCACAAAAGATATGTGGTCTATATTTCCTCTCATATAATGTCCCAAACATGCAAAATAAACAAATAATTTAGCTATATATTTTCATATGTTAAAACCATAAAGAAAAGTAAGAAATTGATGAATGAAAATTTTATTTCAGTGGATACCTCTGGGTAGAGATGTAAGGAAACAGTATTAGAAAATAGAAACATAGCCAGAGAGATAGCATGGAGGTAAGACGATTGCCTTGCATGCAGAAAGTTGGTGGTTCAAATCCTGGCATCCCATATGGTCCCCTGAGTCTGCCAGAAGCAATTTCTGAGCATAGAACCAGGAGTAACCTCTGAGTACTGTCGGGTGTGCCCCAGACCCAAAAACAACAACAACAACAACAAAAAAATAGAAATATAGTGAATATATATCACTTATATTTTATACTATATATAGTAATTATAAAAATTATTGCATCATAAGTGCCAATCTTAAGTCAACAACATACATTTATAGTTTTCCACCATAATTACTAGAAGATGTACTGATTTTATTAGTAATTTTATTACTAATATGAAAAAAGGACAGATTTTGAAAAGATTGAGTCACTGAAAGAAATGAGTCATAAAAATGAAATAACTGTGAAATATATTCAAAATACCCACCCTAGCTAATCATGCAAACTAATTCGACTTCTTTAAATCTTACAATGAAGGTGAGTCTTGGACAAAATGAAGTCTTCCTTTGTGAATGAGTATCTCATTTCACATTTATGCATTTCACAAATAATTATTACATAGCCACTTCCCTACAAGGATTTTACAATCGTGTTAATATCAGCCATTTTCTTCAACAACATGAAGATAAGCTTTGTATTTTAGGATCATAAAAAATGAATCGCAAGATAATCAAGAAACAAGCTCTCAAGAGCTACTTCTACATTGCAAGTCTGATAGACTTGCCCCAACTCAAATATTTGAAGACAGTTGTTGAAAGACAAGGAAGAACTCTCACCATGAACCCTATAACAAAAAAAAGACAAAAAACATCTGCATGATCTGATGATAGTGCTACTAGTGAATTTGAGAAAGAAGGTAGGAGAGACTCAATTCTAATATACTGTAATATTTTGGGTATAAATTTAAGACCCTACTTTTCTGATGTTTTTTTAGTAATTTGAAAGAAAATAAAATTATATCTAAAATTTCTCAACAAGTACAAAAAGAGTTCCGGGGACGGTAGTGGTACTGCACTACTTTTATTTACAGACCAAAGATTTCCAAGGCTGCAGAGTATTATGGAAAAGCATGTGCTTGATTGAATGAGCCTAGATGAGCTGTAAATTTATTTCGACATATAACTTATCTTCTCTGTATAAAGTAGGAGGGCAATACCTGCTTCATGGCATTCTAGGAAAAACCAACTGAGCCTAAGCAAGAGGTTTTGCGTACGGTATGAGGCAGTGCATACTCAGTGCATACTCAATAGCTCTTTTCTCATATTCAATACTCTGCAATCAACAACAAACTACATTTCCACAGGAATTGACCAGCTGTTGCTTTATTTCTTCTCTCCAATGCCTGTTATTCTTAGCAGTGTGCATAGAGAGCAGAGACTCTCGATATATTTGCAAACTTGCCTGTGATTAAGAATTGGCATCTGGACAGACATGGTTGGATAGTGAGGGGTTCCCAACTTTCTGACTTCTGAAAGCCAATCATTTAAATGGAGTTCTGTCACATGCTCTTTTGTGATTTTACTGTTTTCTTCTCCCAGGAACGTGACTTAGATGGACCTGGGCCCTTTTCAGAAAGGAAATCACTCTAGGTGAGAACTGGGTGCTGAAAGAAAATAAAGTGATATATAAAATAGCCCTTCAGTAATAATATTGTGAACCATTGTGCCTAAAAGTAAAAAAGAGAGAGAAGAAAATGTCTGCCCCAGAGGAAGGCAGTGGGGAGGGCGGGTGGGCAAATGGGACCATCTTGGTGGGAAATGTGCACTTGTAAAAGGTATTGCATGACTGAAACTCAGTCACAAACTTTGTAAGTGTGTGTCTCATGGTGATTCAATTAAAGAATTAAATGTAAATAAATGAATAAATACGTGAGGGGCATGACCAATAGCAAGTGGGTAGGGAATCTGGCTTGCAAATGAGTTTAATCCACGATTTCCTATAATCATTCCCTGTAATTCCTGATCATCACCAGGTATGACTTCAAAACCAAAATATCCAAGTAAATAAAAGTGTGTCAAAGTGTATTAGCATATGCATTATATAATTACTGTTTTCCAAAATCCAAAACTGGGAGGGCATGATTGAAAATATAAATTTAGTGGTAGAACATATTTTGCATATGCAAGATCCTGAGTTCAATCTCCGGTGCTGTTTGGCTCCCCCAACATGCCACGTGTGGCCACAAGAACAATTTAAATACAAAAATGGCATGCCCCCCCACCTCTGTTCAGAAGCATTTTCTGATTTCTCACCATGGTTTCGCCCTGCTCAATATTCCCATTGTAGAAATAACAGCCTGTTAGAGTCATCTTTAAAAACATCTTGGCCTCCTGAATACATTGAGTTCTGTCAAGCAAGGTCAAGTGTCACTCACTGAACATGTCTCTCTCTAGAAGTAAGGAAGAGAGATGAACATGGCATGTGCTGAATGAAATTATTTTATTGGGGGTGTGCTTAATCCAAAATAGAAATTATGACACTTGCTGCCTCTGCCTCATTGCTTCACAGAGATAGGAATTATCTTCATCCTTGTAAATCATCATAAATAATTTATTTGAAAGGGGATATGGCTAAAAATGCAAATAATTGCCACTCACAAATTATTCCTTGATGTGCTTTCCAAAGAGAAAGAGTCTGTGTTTACAAATAGTATGCAAAGAATGTGTTAAACATTTGTCCTAAAGAAAATGCAGGAAGGTGGTGAGCTGAGTTGCCCTGAGTCTAGTGTGCTCCAAACAAATCTGAGAAGGAAAAGAGTTGCCAAGCTGACAAAGAAGCCACCATTTTACAGGGAAATGCTTTTCTTTGCCATGTCACATAAGGAAGGAGAGGCCCAGTAGAGATGACTCCAAGGGGATACAGGAAGAAAGAAACTGATAAAGTATCTGATGTGTTTAAACATGTCAAGAAAAAATTTGCATTTCTGGCAGGCAGTATGAAAATGAATCAGTGAAAGACTCACAGATAAGGATGCCAACAACAACCAAGACAATTATTAACTCTCTGCAAAATGAAGATGACACAAGCAAAGAAAGTGGAAAGAATGTTATGTTGCACCGTGATGTGCAGTCTTTAAAAAAAATATGATCTTAAAACTGAATAATAATTTGAAACAAAATTTCTTGGCAACCATGTCGGGAAAATGAGAAGAAAAAAGAAAAACTTTGTAAGATGTGTAAACTGTCCTAAGTAGTTGGAGCACTAGAATAGAGAGTAGGATATTTGTCTTGCATGGAATCAACACAAGTCAGATCCCTGGCATGCCATACATATGTTCTCCCAGGGCACCTTCAGGAATGATTGATCCCTGAGCTGGGATGACCTCAAAACAAAGACAAAAAGGGGGCTGGAGAGATAGCATGGAGGTAAGGTGTTTGCCTTTCATGCAGGAGGTCATCTGTTTGAATCCCGGCGTCCCATATGGTCCCCCATGCCTGCCAGGAGCAATTTCTGAGCCTGGAACCAGGAATAACACCTGAGCACTGCCGGGTGTGACCCAAAAACCACACAAACACACACACACACACACACACACACACACACAAAGACAAAACAAAACAAACCCCACACAGATTTCTTAAATGGAAGGTGAGTACCATGTTTTCTATTAGAACCTAAGTTCTAAATAGACTCTTAAAGGTGGACCTATGGATCTATGGTTCAGAGAATAAGGTCTTTCCCATGTCAACCCTGCTTTGATTCCCTGCAACACATATAGACCCTGGAGTCCTGCCAAAAGACCCCTGAGCACAGAGAGGAGTCAGTTCTGAGCCTGTCTGGGAGTAGGCACAAAAGCAATAGAAAGAAAAGAAAATCTTAGAGAAAATATCATTTAAAACATCATGAAGAGAGCTAGAATGACAGCACAGCAGTAGGTAGGGTATTTGCCTTGCATGCAGCTGACCTGGATTCAATTCCCAGCATTCCACGTGGTCCTCCGAGCCTGCCAGGGACAAATTTCTGAGCTCAGAGCAAGGAGTAATCCCTGAGCACCACCAGGTGTAGCCCCAAAACAAAAATATTAGAAAGAAAAACATCATGAAATGATTCAAAATTCTTAGTCATAGGGAAAAGTATTTAAACAAAGATAAATGATGCAAGAGGCCTAATGCTAGATATTATAATCCCCTACACCCTCTTTGATTTCTTAAGCTATGTTCACATAGCATATACTGAGAAAAGGGAAAATCAAGCTAGATAAACAAAGATAACCACCAATGAAAATGGGATATGCAGACTCCAGGATCTTTAATACAGAAGAATGATACCAACAACAGAGACTATGTGAGGAATGGAGGTGTATTGCCACTACAGACTATGACTTGAATTGGACAAACTAGTTTGCCTGGAGCCTAGAGCCAGTCCTGTGCCAGGAAACTTCAGGGGTAGGGTCTCCATGTATTTAGACCATAATTTGTCTTTCCATGTCCCTTATGTTTTGGTGGGCCTATGCAAACAAATGCCACTTTAATATCGTTTTTTACTATGTTCTCTTGACTCCAATCCTTAAGAAAAACAACCCATTAAAACTTTTGAGGTTAACTTAAACTAGTAAGCATGTGCATGGAACTAGATAAATGTACTTTGCCCTCAATGTTTAAAGAGTTACATAAGTCTAATATCTTTAGATTATATGGTGTGCTGCTAAGAAACAATATGTACTACAACTGGGGATTTGAGGGACAAAGTAATTGTATTGTACATGGGTTCAGTTTTGTTTTTCTTAATGTTCTTTGACTGAAAGTTCAAGGCTGGGATATCATCGATGGAACTACTGAGAATCCTGTTTATGGGTGATTGGGCTTCCACTGTAACTTTACCCTGTCCTCTTTCTTTGCATCTTTGTTGTCATAATTAAAATAATAAAAAAAATAATTAATAAAAAAAAAAAAAAAAAAAAAAAAAAAAAAAAGAAATTGCACCAATGCCCCAACTTAATGAGCATTGGGTTGCAAGTCGTTCTGACATAACAGCCTAAGGAGAAACTCGAGTGTACACCCACACATTTTCCATTGCACCAACAATGGGATTATTACTTATATTTGGTGTCGGGCCAACCATGAGACACTGCCAAGTATGGAACAACCACACAATCATGATAACAGATAGATAAATGGCACCTCCATTAGAAAACACAGTAGGTAGAAAAGAGAGGTTGAAAACAGAGCCAAGAAAGATGCACTGGGATAGAAGAGACAAGGGAGAAATCCCCAAAGAGGTTCTTCACATTAGAAAATAGAAAATGTTGAAAAGTTGAAATTCCAAATGATGCAAGCGCTAATAATTGTTGAGGTCCTAATATGTTAAAAAATGGAAACCCTAAAATACTAAAACATCTTAATAATAACAAAATGTATATATGTATTAAATAATCCTATTTATACAAAGTGGAAGAGGTTAAAATCATCACCATGTAAATACTGAAAATTAAAATAAACAGTTTTAGCAATATGGATGCTATGTAAACTGTGAGTACAGGGAAAATTCACTAAGTGGATATGTAGCAATAGTCTTCCCATTGTAAAAATTGCAATCACTAAAACAATATGGTGAATTGTCAACTTTTATGTTGCAAACAATAATTTTGAAACATACAAAAAATCCTGCAATAGGAGTTTGGAGGGGTAAAAAAAAAATCCTGCAATAAAAAAAAGGATATGTGGCTGGGAAGGTGGCCCTAGACGTAAGGTGTCTGCCTTGCAAGCGCTTGCATAGGATGGACCGCGGTTCGATCCCCCGGTGTCCCATATAGTACCCCCCAAGCCAGGGGCGATTTCTGAGCACATAGCCAGGAGTAACCCCTGAACGTCACCGGGTGTGGCCCAAAAACCAAAAAAGAAAAAGAAAGGATATAATGGAAACTAAACAAACTAGTGAGAAACTCTCAGAAATTTCTAACAAAAGAGAGAATTTAATTAATATAGTTTACAAACACAATTTATTATAGGCATGTCTATGCATAACTTATAGGCATGTCTATGTATAACTTATATGTATGCATGGGCACACATAGGTATATATACAGTTACAGATATAAAAATGCATATAAAAATATAAATGCATTTTAACTCACATATGACTCAAAGATAGATATGCAATGTTATTTTCAAACTTTTATAGTATTTCAAGCAGTAGATTTTATTGAGATTATATTACCTTACTATTAAAGAGGGGGAAAGTAAACAGAAAGATGAAGGAAAAAAAACAGGACAAGAAAACAGAGGAAAGAGAAAGAAAAGAAAGAAAGAAAGAAAGAAAGAAAGAAAGAAAGAAAGAAAGAAAGAAAGAAAGAAAGAAAGAAAGGAAAGAAAGAAAGAAAGAAAGAAAGAAAGAAAGAAAGAAAGAAAGAAAGAAAGAAAGAAAAGAAAGAAAGAAAGAAAGAAAGAAAGAAAGAAAAAGAAAGAAAGAAAGAAGAAAGAAAGAAAGAAAGAAAGAAAGAAAGAAAGAAAGAAAGAAAGAAAGAAAGAAAGAAAGAAAGAAAGAAAGAAAGAAAGAAAGAAAGAAAGAAAGAAAGAAAGAAAGAAAGAAAGAAAGAAAGAAAGAAAGAAAGAAAGAAAGAAAGAAAGAAAGAAAGAAAAAAGAAACAGAGAATAAAGAAAAACTAGAAGGAAGAAAAGGGAGGAAGGAAGGAAGGAAGGAGGAAGGAAGGAAGGAAGGAAGGAAGGAAGGAAGGAAGGAAGGAAGGAAGGAAGGGAGGGAGGGAGGGAGGGAGGGAGGGAGGGAGGGAGGGAGGGAGGGAGGGAGGAAGGAAGGGAGGGAGGGAGATTTATTTATTTTGTATTGTGTGAAATCCTGGATTTGATCCCTAGATCCTTATTTTGGGGGAAGCAATAATGATGTTCAAGGGGCTAAAGAGACCCAAATTTTATCCCTAAAATTGTAGAATTCTCTGAGCATCACTTGAAGTACTCCCCATGCAAAGAGCCCAGCATAATCCCCGAGTACCACAAAGTGAACCCCATTACAGCAACACACCCAAAAGGAAAAGGAAAAAATGAGAAAATATTAAAACATTTTTTTAAACAGATGGAAGTTTCTATCGGTGTTAGAGTTCCTAGCACAGAGGAAGTAGCTAGCCTGAGGAGACAGCTGCATCTGCTTCTAGCATTCTGAGATACCGTCCTCATGGTGGTGGCCTCTGAAGAAATCACAGAAATATCCATGAGAAACAGAACTGTTGGGACCTGAATTCTGAATAAGGAGAGACGCCATTTTGTAAAAGCCACATGGCGGGATTCTTCTTAGGTTCTGAGCAGGGAGAAACACCATTTTGTAAGGACCACATGGTGTGAGTTACATGCTGGGGCTTCTTCAGAAGCCTATTTCCATAGACCCCGACTCAGTCTACCTGGCTATAAAAGGTACTCTATCAGGGAAGGACAAGGGAGCAGAAAGAAGATACCCCTAGACAAGAGTCAATCATTTTAAGGATCATCAGAAAAGCTGGAACCTCCCTATATTCCTTCCCTATATAATCTTCATCTTGACCTTGGACAGTGCTCATCTCCTTCAGGGGATGGCCCCTGGCTGGCCAGGCTGGGGAATCTTGTTGGCAGATGAATTAAAGTGTTAAACTTTATTCCAGTTGTGTGGTCTTGTCCTTCTACTCTGGAACCGTACAAGAACCACCTTTAAACATTTTATTAACCTAAGAACTTTCCTCTAGGTCCAGAGAGATAATACATTGAGTAATTATGTGCTTGCCTTGCATGTGTTCAGTCCCTGGCATCCCCTATGAACATTTGAGCAGTTCCAGGAATAATTCTTGAGCATAGAGGGCAGGAACAAGCCCTGAGCACCATTAGGTGTGTTTCCTTCACACCACACACACACACACACACACACACACACACACACACACACACACAAAACATAGAGAACAAAACAAAACTGAAAAAAGAGCTTTCCTTTACAGACCTGAGGATAACTCAAGGTTGGAGTAGGTTAAACTGCCTTGCAAACATGAGAGTAAAAATTGCAAGTACAAGTCTCAGTTTTACTCCTAAGATAGAGCAATCACAAAATACTGACTAAGAGAGTATGTGCACAATTCATGCACAATTCTACTTGTTGCTGACAAAAGGAAAGGGAAAAGAGAACATTCTATATATTTAATTTTACTTTCAGAATCATGATGTAATTGATACCAACATCTTATTAACTTTGGGCACACAACATATTAATTCAACGATGATATTTATCAGCAAATGATCATCACATTAAGTCAAGTCAATCGTCATCAGCACTCAAAATTACAGTTGTATTTTTCTTGTAGTGGAAACTTTCAGATCTTTTCTCTTAGTGTTCTCCATATAGGCAAACTGTATTATTAATTATCTTCTTCAGGCTGCCCACTACAGGCTCAACTTTCCCTTTTATTACCTCACCATCAACCACATCACCCTGGTTCAACCCAGTGAGAAGTCTCGGTAACAAGCTTAAAAAGAAGATGACCAACCCTTCCTCCAGGAGCTATGAATAGTGAACACCAAATCATATTTGCCCTTTCACCATGCAATAAATTTTCTTCAAAATTGGACCATATAGAAAAAATCCAGGAGGGCTGTTTTCATTCTCATTTTGTAGAAGAGGCAAATGAGTTTCACAGAAGATGAGTAGGAATTGGTGGGAATTGTGGGAATTGGTTTCTTTAAGAAGCCTTGCTACAGGGGCACTGTGAAGTGTCCTTGTATTAATAAACAACCTTTGCACACACTTATTTCAATTTACCATCACCACTGGAAGTGAATAGCAAACAAGCTAGTGTTTGTAGGCACCTATTTTCACTTTCTGGCTCAACAGTCCCTGGTTTCTTTTCAAAACTAGTTGAGCACCTAGTTGTATTGACTCCAAGCCAGAGATCACCCAGTCCTGGTAGGCAGGCCCAGTGCATCTCGATGACAAGCTCTGATGCTTGAAGCTCTTGTCATCCTGATCTCTCAGCATCTAAAATGCATCCCCTGCTGAAGAACCTGGGGCAAAAGCAAGCATTTGTTCCTACAGGAAATACATTCTAAAAGCTATCTCGAAGAAAAGAAATGAACAGACATTTTCTCAAAGAAGAAATACAAATGGCCAAAAGGCACATGAAAAAATGCCTCACATCACTAATCACCAGGGAGACGCAAATCAAAACAACAATGAGGTACCATCTCACCCTACAGAGACAGTCACACATCACAAAGAATAAAAACAATTGGTGCTGGTGGGGATGTGGGGAGAAAGGACCTTTCATTTTCTGCTTTGGGAATGTTCTCTCCAGCCTTTCTTAAAAACAATATAGATATTCCTCAAAAAGAAAACCTGAAAATTAAGCTACCATCTAATCCAGCAATACCATTTCTCCTAGAAATATACCCTAGGATCACAAAAACACAATACAGCAATGCCTTCTGCATTGCCATGTTCATTACAGCACTATTTATGATAGCCAGAATCTGGAAACAACCCAGATGCCCAACAACAGATGAGTGGCTAAAGAAACTGTGGTACATAGACACAATAGAATACTATGAAGCTGCCAGGAAAAATAAAGTCCTGAAATTTTCCTATAATATTGATGAACATGGAAACTATTACGCTGAGTGAAATGAGTCAGAGGGAGAAAGATAATCACAGAATTGTCTCACTCATCTGTGGGAATTGAGAAAATAAAAGATAATATGGCAATAATACCCAGAGACGATAGAGATGAGGCTTGAAAGGACCAGTCCATGATATGAAACATACCACAAAAATTGGTGAATTCAATTAGAGAAATAACTACAGCAAGAACTATCGTGACAATGATAGTGAGTGAGAGAAATAGATTGCCTGTCTTAAAGACAGGCAGGAGATGGGGGAGGGAGAAGAGGGGGGCATTGGTGGCGAGGTTGTACTGAAGGGGGGTATAATTTTTTTAACTGAACCTCAACTACAATCATGTTTGTAACCATTGTGCTTAAATAAAGATATTACTAAAAAAATAAAAACTTTCCCCAAGTATATTCTCTGTGATTCTTTATCAATATAAGAAATAACATGTATTGGAAAAAAGGAGAGAAGAAAATTCTTCTTAAAAGGAATGGTAATCTGTAAATAGGTGTGGTAATTATAAAAATATCCAGTATGGAATGTCTAACTCAAGTAAAATAAATTTTACAGAATCCAAATATCCCTCTTCTGTATTTTTATTCCCAAATTGTAAGACAATAATTCAAAACATATGTACTCCTATGTTTACTCCAGCATTTTTCGAAATAATTAAGAACTGAAAACTTTAGTGCTATCAACTGACAAATGATAAATATGTGATATATACAAATACTCAATATAGTATCATTCAGCTATAAAAAATGGCATCCTGCAATTTGCAAAAATTATTGGTGAACATAGAGTCTATTGTTTAAAGAAATAAGTCAGAGAATGCCAAGCACTGGAAGATTTCTGTCATAAATATTAAATAGAGAAAACAAATAGTTGAAATAAATAAAGCAAAAATAAACTTTTGAACTATAGGACTAAATAAGTATTTGGACTATAAAGCTAATGATGTTGGTTTCATCATAAAGCCAGTCGTATTGATTTTATATTTCTTCATAAAGCCAATGAAGGAAAATGGAAAGTAGAGATGTTTGGGGCAAGAAAAAAAATTGGTGTCAGATATTACTGGACTTGGACTTGCAGTGATGAACAATATAATGTGTTGTTTTTCAGAGATATATATACCTGAAACTTAGAAAATTTTATCATGCAATGTGACTTCAATGATAAATTAAAATACATTTACATAGCAGCAAGTTTGTTACATAATTGCAGGACAAGAGATAGAACATTAGGGCCAAAATGCATTAAAAATGAATTCTACCAATAGACACAAGGGCATTGAAGACCAGGCCATGGTAGGAAGCTTGCCACAAAGGGAAGCAGCAAGCAGGTAGGGCATAGAAATTGATAATCATTATATGGAAATGATGACTCTGAACAAGAACTGGGTGCTAAAAGGACATAAAAGCGATATGAGTGATATCCCTTCAGTAACAATATTACAAACTACAATATTGAACAAAAAGAGAGAAAGAGAGAAAATAAAACTGTGAAGCAAACAGACCGGGAAAGATGGAGAGGGGAGCAGGAGAAAAACTGAGGACACTAGTGGTGGAAAATGTGCACTTGTGAAGGGATGGGTGTTGGACTAAAGATCATGAACTTTGGGGCCGGGCGGTGGCGCTGGAGGTAAGGTGCCTGCCTTACCTGCGCTAGCCTAGGAGACGGACCGCGGTTCGATCCCCCGGCGTCCCATATGGTCCCCCAAGCCAGGAGCGACTTCTGAGCGCATAGCCAGGAGTAACCCCTGAGCGTTACCGGGGTGTGGCCCAAAAACCAAAAAAAAAAAAAAAAAAAAAAAAAAAAAAGATCATGAACTTTGTAACTGTGTATTTTATGGTGATTCAATTTAAAAAAAATTTTTAAATACATCTTATGTACAAGTCACTTGTCCTGAACATTTTTTCAGGGTAAGATTTAGGGGTCACAATAGGAAGTGCTGAGTGACTACTTCCAGCTCTGAGCTCTCATTGAACCTGCGTTCCAGTCTGTTCCACTATCTTTCAGGTCCCTTTTGCCCTAAACTTTAGGACTTAAAAAAAAAAAACCTTTGCAATACTTAAATCCTATAATTCATTCCTCCTCTGCAGCATGGAAATTACAAAGAAAACCATGCTCAGTACTTCGTAGTAATATGTGTGTGATAAAATGCTCCCAAGAAACCTTAATTCCTGTGAATTTTCCTGTGCTGATTACAGAAGCAAATCAACCCATGAATTTTATAAACACTAATTTGATTTGCATGATTTTCTTATCAATCACCAATCAAATTTTCATCATACAACACAACTCAGCAAAAAAGAAGGAAAGTGGCTTCCTAAATCTATTCTATGAATTGGTCCCCTGAAAATTGATAGTCAATTCAATACAAATGTCTCCATTTGAATAATTCTATTTTTGAGAAATATTTTTCTAGGCTTTCTGTATAACTGACCTCGGTGCAAATGGGCTAGTGATATCCTTTTCTGCCTAAAAGCAGAGATGAGAATAAAAGTCAGAATAATCTTTTGTTGATCCAAGCAACCAATATTTACAGATTACACACACTGATGATAAAGAGACTCGACTCTAGGATTTGAGTATAAATTCCTAGTTTTTAAACTAAGTCAGAAGGTTTGAAGGTAGAAGGTCTGAATTCATTGACCAAGGTGTCACTTACAAAGATTAGCATGAAAAGAATTCTGGACTCTGCTGTCAAATAAAGATTCTTAACAACCTCCCTAGACAGGAATATAGGTTTTTATTTCCTGCTATTAAAAATAATTCCTAACCCCCATATCTTTGAAACCGGGTCCTTTGTAAATAGGGAGCAATTAGATAGGAAATACGCAAAATTTCCAACAACAGTAAAAAATATTCTTTGTTTAAGAGGGTAACTGTGACTGCTATTGTTGATATTCTTGTCACTCCTCCAATAGCAAGCTTCTTCTCTAGGTGATATTTATGTTTTCCTATAGTTCATTAGACTTCACACGGTATATTTAGATCAGTGTAAAATGCCCAAAGGCATTGAATGACGGGCTCTGTTATAAGGTAATTCTGTAGCAGTTTTCATCTTTGAGAAAAATGCTGCTCAGAACCCATGTTTCACAGCCATTAAAAGCCCAGCTTGAGGTATTACGGAGTCATAGTCCATTGCCTAGGAAGAGCTAAACCATCCATCCCAACCGACAGATCTACACTTAGTACTGATGGGTCTGACTAAACTTACATGTGATCTAAGATCTACTGTACCTGAAATGGTTAATTAGAAGAAGAAGGGGAATCTAAAATGTCATGGCAAGTTCCTCTTGGCCCACCGTCACGTTTCATGAATTCTTCTGCTGAACCCATTTGGATTAAGCAGTGACCCAATCCAAACAAATGGCTTCAGTACCTCTTATCTTCCAACACCTATTTATGTCCCCATGCATAAGCATTGCGTGGCTCAGTGAGATCCAGTAAGTGCTTGAGTAGTGTTTATAACTATTTTTATTATTATTATTATTGTTATTATTATTATTATTTCCTTGTGACTCAGATTTCTCACAACAAAGAGAGAACCTACTGTAGACAGTGAGTTCACCTTTTATTTTTAAAGAAAAGGAGGAAAAGAAGTATAAGCAATGTTGTTTAGTTAAAGGAATTCTCAAAACCGTTCCATGTATGAGAGACAATCATTTCTTGTAGGTTTCAGGTAAAGATATAATTTACTTTTTTTTTTTCAGATACAAAACTCTACGAAAACATTTCTGACCATCAATGCCTCAGGCCTTAGAAACATTTATGAGATTGAAATAGTTACTTGGACACAGACAATGTCAGAGTTTAGGCACCTTGGCTATCACCCTAGATAATATTGATGTACCTTGAAATTTTAAAATAATGTTTAAGCCATTTATTTATTCATATATAGAGTACCCATCCTGAAGTATCTGGGACACAGAACAAGGTTTACATAAAACTGACTGCTTTTTCCTCTGGGCCATTTGGCTCAGGCTGGAGACCATAAATATTCAATAATACTTTACAATGACAAAGCATCTTTTATGCAAACATCTCTAAGCACATTATTCACCAATATTACAATCTCCTTTTTAACCTCCTAGTAAAGTCACAGAAACTAATTGACTTTCTTCAAGGTCCCACCACAAATTGTTTATTTTGTAGATTAGAGTCCAGGTGTCCTGATCTTAGCTATAACTAAAGAGAGAAAAAAAAACAAACAAACACATTTTTAGGTACTTAAGCTGATGACCTACACTAAATATTTCTAAATTGAATCTATTAGGCAAAACGTCTTCCTTAAAGATGTTAAATGTTGTGATGCATCCAATTGAATTTTATAACTTTTGTTCAATTTGCCCAAGGCCAGTTACCATTTCCAGAGCCCCAAGAATGACCTATTTTAATTGAATCCTGTTACAAACACTTAAACTTTCACTCTCTAATCAAATCAGGTTTCTAAATAGAAATTAAAGTTGGAGCAGAAAAATAAAACTTTTCATGAAAAAGTTCAGTTGAGTACAGCTATACCAAAATATTCAAACAATGTGGGGAAAAATATACCTGGGAATTTTTGTGAGATTTGGGCAAGTCTCAAATAGTGCCTGGTACTAAGCATAAGGAAATATCTTAAATATTTATCTTAGCTCTTATTTCAAAAGTTTAGTATAATATAGGTCAGAATCCAATGGTTAATAAAATGTCAAAAATAGAGAAGATTTGTACCTACTCTGATAGCTGTAAGGACACACTTGCAAAACCCCATCTCAAGGAGTGTCTGAGTTGGCTGTTAAGTTGCTAAGTTCTAAGTTCTGTCATATTGCTAGAACATATACTTAGGTCACACTCATGCAAGCTGACCTCCGCCAGTACTGAGTGTGACAAGGCTAAGTGACAGTCCCTGGAAGAAGTGGAACTCTGTCGGGCCACTTTGGATCAAGGATCCCTCAAGACTTTGCTGGAGTCCTTTGAGTTGCCTTAGTCTAATTGATTTACTCAAACTTCCATTCTTCCTATCCCTTTTCATCAACACTCATTAAACCCAACCTCTCCTGCTTTACTCTGCCATAAGCAACCCCCAGTATATGGTTCACATGTTTAATTTCATACAGATATCTGCTTCTCAAAGGCTAGAGATACACACAAACTGATGAGGAGAAGGAGGAGGATAATGATGATGATGTTCATGGTACTGGTTATCATAGAGAGAATGGTGCTGCTTAGGGTTATTATACTAGAGATCACTATGTTGTTGGTGATAACAAAAGTGATTTTGGTGATTAGGGTCATATCAAGGAAGGTCCTGATGTTAACAATAATACACCTGCCTTGCAACTGTGATTCTAAGATCATTACCAAGACTGGGTTTCCCAAACAAGTTTTCCCTCCCAAATCTTTCTTACACACACACACACACACACACACACACACACACACACACACACACACACTCAGAACATATCATTAAATTTGCACTTCAGTTGGAATGTGTAACTGACACAATATATCTTACAACTATCTCAAATCTATAGATGTTGGAAGGACCCATGTTCTAACTTTCTCCAAGTCAGAGCTAACATATGCTTTGGTTTTAAAGGAATATGAAACAGTGTCTTTTTTTATTATCACTTTTTTAAGAAGGTGGGGTTATGGTCTTTCTCCAAGGACCAGTCCTGACAGGCTCAAATATTTCCTAGGGATACTGAGAAATAAACCTGGATTGGCCACATACAAGGCACAAGCTCTACCACTGCACTATCTTTCTGGTCTTTGAAATAGTATTTCTAAAAATTTTCTTTGCCTCTAGAATTCTACTACCTGTAGCTTCTAATGTTAACACAGAGGAACTTTGTAGAAGTGTTCTGTACCACTCATTTTGGGGGTAATTCTATTTTGCCTTCATTTTGTTTCTTGTGGGCCTTACCCCACCTCATTTCCTATTTGGAGGTGCCACATACGACATGCATCCATCTCTTCTGCTGTAGTAAAACATGGTACAAATATCTGTCCAGTCTCTATAAAATAAAACACTTTAAAATACAGCTCTATATTGAATGGAAATAAAAAGTGGTCAGACCTAAATATCCAAAGCAAAGTCAGACAATAGAATCAAGAAACCCAAACTACAATAAGCTATAAACAAAAGGGACCTGTTACACTAGGAGGTATGGGATGCATGCTGGGAACTCTGGTGGAGGGAGGTCAACACTGATGGTGGGAAGGGCCCTTTTATTCACTGTCACTATGTACCTGAAATACAACTGGGAAATACTTGTAATTCACATTGGTCTCAATAAAATTTAAAAAATATATATACAGCTCTAAATACTACATAGCTCAGAGAAGATTCTAAAGTTACCATGCAGGAAAGGAGCAAGAAAGTCAAGGAAGATGAGTAGATCACTGCTGGTTTGTCCTCTCTTTATCAGAGAAGCTCCATTTCTTATCTATTTGGAGTTCTATGCAGAATCGTAGTTAAAAACCTGCTTTTGTTGCATTTGAAAATTTATTAAAAAGAAAAACCACTGGACAAAAGAATGTTTCTGAAATTCTTTCACTCTAAGATTTTGGAATGTCAGTTCTCCTTGTTTCTAGTCAGTTGTTCCTGTGCTTTTTGGGAGACATAGGCTAAAGTATGGCCTAAATTTTTTATGAACTACTTCCAATATTTCCACCAAGGTAGATACTATTCACCTTTGGGTGAATAGGGAAGAGTCTTAAAGAGGAAAATAAAATATGACTGCATCATTTGAATTCTAATTTCTCATTTGTCAATGAGTGAAAGCAACACTGTGCCAGAAGATCCCCATTATTTTAGCTCTCTGTGCTAATATTTTACTGTAAAACTTTGCACTCTCTTCACTGTACAGTTATTATATAGCTATAATTGCAGTTGCAATAATAAATGCAATAAGTTTATTAGCCATAAATTGAATTTTATCTCGAACTTTTTGAATTCTTTAAAAGTTATATAATTATCTACTTCTTTTTTCCTTATATAGGTTAATCTAATCATTTGAATGCAATTATCAACTTATTCAAATAAACCATTTTCCAGATCTGTATTTCATAGATAAAGAATCCCTATCTATCAAGTTGGGGGACTCTTCCAAGCCATTAAAATAACAAAGGTCAAGCAAATGAGCCAAGCCAAGTAACTTAATCAGGATCATTAAAACATCCAAAATAACAATACTCAATCTCCAATTTTAGAAGTTATCGACACTATTAAATAGACCACTTTAACAAACTAATGAGCTTTTGCCACAAAAACAATTGACACAATGAAACGTACTTGGAAAAGATTCACAGCTCATCTGCATCTTTTTTGAAGAATGCCAGCTTGCACAGCTAAAGAAGTCTCAGTATCAGCAGCAATGACATTTAGAATAATCTGAGGTTTCTTTGACTCCTACACTCACTTTCCTCAAAGTTGCCCAGAAACCATCTATGGGTCTGAACTCCTAGCATATTTCTGCTAATGGTCTCAAAAGAATCCCATTTTCTATGCTTTTGCCCTCAATGCTTTGCATGAGAAACTACTTCTTGGAGGGGGGGGGGGAGAGATAGCACAGTGGTAGGCGTTTGCCTTGCACGCAGTGGATCCAGGATGGATAGTGGTTCGAATGGTCCCCAGTGCCTGCCAGGAGCGATTTCTGAGTGCAGAGGCAGAAGTAAAACCCTGATTGCCACAGGGTGTGACCCAAAAACTGAGAGAGAGAGAGAGAGAGAGGATGAGAGGAGAGAGATGAGAGAGAGAGAGAGAGAGAGAGAGAGAGAGAGAGAGATGAGACCAGGGGAGAGAGAGAGAAAGAGAGAGGGGAGGAACACTGCAGTGGCCTGCAAAACAGTTTTCTGCTGCATGTCAATTGGCAGAATAAAGAGATGTCCAACAAGAATGACCCGAAGCAAAGCACCCAAGAAGAATACATCCATTTACTCCCTTTGCCTAAGAAAAGTTTATGGCTACTAAGAATCTAGTGAACATCATCTGAACACTGATTTCTAGCCATATATATTCTGTGTGTATACAACCTGGGCCTGTTTTACCTTGTTTTGTACCTTGCCATCACCCTTTCATTTATCAGAAAATCTGGCACTGTAAATGATCTAAACAAAGCATGAACTATCAACAACACAATCCTAGAAAGTATCTGTAAAAAAATCTTATCCCCATAAATTAATATAACCCTCTATCCTAATAAAATGCTTCTAAGTCCTCATTTGAGCAAGAATCTCAAATAATTCTTCTCTGTATTGGTATTGTGCAACATTTTGTGATAGCAATATACCAGTACTAAAATATAATATATTTATTTATATTTTGTGTTTAAAATTCCTTCCTTGTATACAATATAAATCAAAACTAAGAAAATTCTCCTTAACAGCTAAACTTCAATGCTCACTTAACTATATCCCACATCATATAATCCTTGTGTTCCCTTGTCTCCTAACTATAGTCCAGCTTTATTTGCTTGTTCTGTTAGAGGTTTCACATTATATCATAGTTATGTCTCTCTCATTAAAATGGTAATCACAATAATTTGCCTTGTATACATTTAGTTGCTAATATCATAGTAAATTAATTAGGATGAACTACTTCTTCAAGTAAATACACAATTTTATTTATTATTATCCTTTAAAAATCATCCATCTTAACCTGATAACTTTGGGTCTTCAAACACAACATGGAGACTGCCCATTTCTGAGTACTCTTGCATAAATTATTTCCAGCTACGAGAAGAAAATATCTTCCAGCAGAAAGACAATTATTTATGATTTTAGTATGGCTATGAAAGAACTTACTGGAAACCCAGGTCATATACTGGTAGAGGCTGTATAATATATATGCTGTTAATTCCTCAGTTCTTCTCTTATTGAATCAGTTAAGGCAACAAGGATATATTGCATGCCTATGTTTGCCAAACTCCTGGCATCATAAGGAACCAGATGTCACTCTAATGTGTTCACGATCCTCCTCCCACATCTTGTGTGTTCACATGAATGGAATGTTGGCAATTGTGAAAAACCCTTAGCATATTTTATCCTGTGAGAGACCTTGGTCTTCCCATCTATTTGAGAGGGGCTGATATGTATTCCTAACCCAAACCTGCAATCTAGACCTGGAAAATTTATAAGCTCTATAAAGTAATGGACCATCAAGAGAAAATGTTGTTCTTTTCAAGATCCCCAAGTATGCATCTGTTTGATGGACTACAATGACTCCAAAGGATGGTTATTGTCTTTAGAGCAAATAATGCACTTTTCTCCCCAAGTCTCCAAGCCTGTATTTAAATGATTATTCATGGGTGTTATGGGAGACTTTAAGCCTGAGGCTTGGCAATTCCCACATAAAACTGGGTAATGTTTCAAAAACCACGTTTATGAGTCACCTGCCCAGAAACTCACCGTTGCCTCCTTTTATGTTCCAAATTCCCAGGCCAACCCCCAAAGTATATTTCTCTTTATACATCTGAAGGGTATTCAGTGACACTTATTCCTATTTATATCATCGTTCCATTGAAAACAATGTCCTCAAAATTCTTGTTTACGTGACATGTAAATGCATTTTTACCTGTACTAGGGGACACACGGGCAAAGAGGTGAGGCTGAAATGATAAGTGGAAGAGATCAGGTGTTCACAAGAATCATAGTCCTGTGCATGTCAGAAACACATGTGTTTCTCTACATGATGATGTTCAATAGGAGTAAAGAATTATTTTCTCCATTATTAAAAGAACAGATTTCATAATTTGAAGTGACTCCTACACCTCCTTGCTACATAGCTGAAAATGTAAATATTGTTATTAGAAGATTTGACATGGAAACTGAAACTGTCCAATGTCTGGTCCATAATTTAGTTTTTCTTCTTTCAAGGGGAAAGACCTATTTTTCATAGGTTTTAAGTGCATATATAATAGAAAATAGCTTTCTATGTTAAATAAGCTTTAATAAATGGGACAAAGGTGATACTACAGCAGGTAGGACATATTTGCATTGCACATGTCGGACCCCTTGTGGATCTCAAGAACTCCATATGGCTCTCTGAGCACCTCCAGGAGTGATTCCTGAGCACAAGGCCCCAAAACAACAACAAAAAAGTTTTAAATACAAAATAGATCTTTTAAGAGACCGGAGTAGTGGCACAAGCAGTAGGGGACTTGCCTTGCACGCATTAACCTAGGAAGGACTACCATGCAATCCCCCGAGTCCTATATGGTTCTCCAAGCCAGGAGCGATTCCTGAGTGCATAGCCAGGACTATCCCCTGAGCGTCACCTGTTGTGGCCCAAAAGCAAACAAACAAACAAAAAATAGATCCTTTGAAACTAAAAATAAAGGGAAAATGGGCTTTTTTTCTATTACAAAATTGTAAAGAATTTTTAAATCTCATCTATTTTGCTAATTGTTATGCTTATTATTCTTAAGCCCAGTTTACTTTTTTGTTGTTGTTGTAGTTGTTTTGTTTTGTTTTGTTTTTGGGCCACACCGGCGGTGCTCAGGGTTACTCCCTGGCTGTCTGCTCAGAAAAAGCTCCTGGCAGGCACGGGGGACCATATGGGACACCGGGATTTGAACCAACCACCTTTGGTCCTGGATCGGCTGCTTGCAAGGCAAACACCGCTGTGCTATCTCTCCGGGCCCTAGCCTAGTTTACTTTCACTTGTACATGCTAATAAATGGGGTATCAGTGGCCTGGATAATCTAAACAGCAGACAATTTTAAAAGCTATTGTAAATGGCCCAGACATACCTTACAATCAAATTCTGATTATTCACACTATTGAAAGGCGGGGCCAGGCACCTTGAGAAAGTACTCAAGCCATTGTAGGGATATGCTCAGTTGACGGTAAGGCATCTCAAGGCAGACCCATGATTCATAGTGGTAGAAAAAACAATAATTCCCTAGCTGCTATCAAAGGAAAACTCCCCAAGCTCTCTAAAACTCTCAACACCCCAGTGATATATCCTATGCAGTATCAACAACTCTGTGATTCAAGTCATTTTAGAAGCCAAAATTTAAGTACACATGTTCCAATTGTGGACAGCCCACAACTGCCCTACTACTTCAAATATTCAAACTAAAAAATAACATATAAAAACCTTCTTGGGGGCCCGGAGAGATAGCACAGCGGGTGTTTGTCTTGCAAGCAGCCGATCCAGGACCCAAAGGTGGTTCGTTTCGAATCCCCGTGTCCCATATGGTCCCTGTGCCCTGCCAGGAGTTATTTCTGAGCAGACAGCCAGGAGTAACCCTGAGCACCGCCGGTGTGGCTATCTCTCTGGACCCATATGTCTGAATTCATAGCTTGTGACATCTCTCAATAACTGGAAAAATAACTTACAGATAATATAAGAGTTTAGGCACAATCCTTGCAGGATTGAAGCCCTGATTCCAATTCCTACCACTGAATGAAATGTAAAGACAGGATCTGATTTAAGATCAGACCAACAGCAACATGCTAGAATGGATGAAGAGAGGGGAACAAAAGAAAGAGAGACCAGGAGCATAAAGAACAGTGAACTCCGACCAAGACAAAAGGAATGTATGCAGAAACAGATAAGAAAGGTGTAATCTTCAGAAATGATCAAATAAATCATGGTAAGTATTTAAATAAAAGTATTAGATAGTTCAGATAAGTACCACATTTCTGGTCTGACATCATGTGGCTAATAATGAATGTTTTCGATTTTGTTTTTTGGGCCCACACCCAGATGTGCTCATGGTTACTCTTGGCTATGCGCTCAGAAATCTCTCCTGATTTGGGGGACTGTATGGGATGCTGGGATCAAACCCACATCTGTCTGAGTCAGCCATGTGCAAGGCAAATGCCCTACCACTGAGCTACCACTCTGGCCCCAAATAATGCTTTTTTTTTTTAAACAGCCTGACTTTGTGTATCAATAATTTTACCTGGAAAGTAGCCCCTCACCAGATGGGCAGGAAAAGAAAGAATAGCATACTAATTTCTTTCTTTTATTTTTTCAGTATGATGCTTCCTCACTTGATCCAAACAAATAAAGAAATGTGTAATTAATCTTAACTGATACTCTTAGTGACGTCAAAATTATTTATGTTCAAATATGTAGCTCAATAAATAAGCAGAAACTCCAAAACACTTCTTGGGTGCCTTAAATTGTTTTTCAAGGTAAAATGTGTGTAAAATGTATTATGAAAATACTCACACTTGCTTTCAAAATGAAAGAGAGATCTGGAAAAGGGAACAGGAAGAAAGATGAAAATACTTTATAGCTTTGTGCATATTTCAAAGAATATACTTTTTAGTGTGTCATGAATAAGATTGTGAACATGCATGAAGGGCTTTGCACCTGTAAGACAAATGTATAGATTCAGTTAAAAATTACTTCTTTGACTTATGTTTTGGGGAAAAGAGACTGAATAGGTCTTAAATAGCCTATACTTATCTGATATCACTTTCATTACACAAAGAAAAAAAAACAGAAAAAAGTGACAATTATCAAATAACTAATCGCTTCTAAGTACATGTGGTAAGCATCCATTATAAATTTGGGATCTTGCTGACACAAAATAGTGCACAAAAGGGGAATCCCTTATTAATAAATAACCCACATGTCTCATAGCCAATGGATATTGTAGATATCTTTCAGCTATATATGAAGACAACTTGAATATGGGAAAACTTGGTACCTGGGGTATCTGTGTTCAGAGTAAATATAAATAAGAAATTATAAAAAGGGGTCCAAAGAGATTGTACAATGGTTAATATGTTTGTCTTGCATACAACCTGCACCAGTTTGATCCATAACTCTACCTATGGTTTCTGGGGCAGAGCCAAGAATAATTCATTGCGCAGAGCCAGGAGCAACCCTTGAGCATCACAAGGTTTGAGCCAAAAGCTAGGAAGAAAAGAAAGTGTAAAGGTTTAAAGTAGCTGACCTTAAAGAAAGATGTCCAGATGTGTGGACAGAAGGTCATAGTAAGCTCCCATATCACAGATTTTCTCACAAGGTCTGAATATGTCTGTTTCTCTTGGTATATTGTATGAAGCTCCATAAATTTCATGGGATTTTTTTTTGCTGCTTTTATACCGCAGGATTAGAGTGTTTCCAAAGACTAGATGTAGTAATAATGACAAGGAAAAGAATACAAAAAGAAGAGAAGAAGGAGAGTTCATTTGTCAACCCTGAAATATGCTTCATGATTTATGAGGGTCCTTCGTATATTAAGAATCATGAATAAAGACTTTCAGTTCCAGATCAGGAACAGAGTGCACATATTTAATTTCTCATCCTCTTAGAGCCACATTAAAATGACAACAAATAAAGGAATCCATAGCAGAGCCAAAGGGGGGGGGGAAGACAGCCCAATGGAATAGCACATTTACTAAAGTACTTCTGGAAAACAGAAAGAAAATAGGACTGAATTGTCTAAGAAACAAAAGCACAGAATTACAACATAAACTCACTCCCCAACAATGGTTGGTAAGTATTGAGAGGAGTTTCCCTCGAGACCCTCCGGGTCAACCAGGTCAGAGAGCAGAATAGCCCTCAGAGAAATCATTGCAGTAATTAATTAAAGGATTATCAGTCATCCTGATGGCCCGGTTGGTTGGTTCTTTCCCTCAGACCAGAGGCATTGCTGCTGCCTTTACTCTATGTTGAATCTCAAGAAATACTAAATAAAAGAAGAAGGTGACTGGGGAAGATGCCTTTCAAGTGCTCTGAGATGGTTAAGAAAAGAAAACAATCTCTAGAGATGACTGTGGATTTGTATATGTGCTGCCAAAGTGAGCACAAGAGATGACTATGGATTTAAAGGAAGTGGAATGGGAAACAAAAGCAAATAGCAACTGGACAGAGAATGGCAAGTACTGCATAATCCCACTCAATGAGCAATTCAAAATGAGCAACGCGGTTGTAGTTTATGTACATAATTGAATAATGAGTCAATGCAGCTATTATTTTTAAAAAGCCAAAATCTTGTAGCATCAATGAAACTGGAGGTCTTCATGTTAAATAAAATTAGAGGGAGAAGGTCAAATACCAGATAATCTCACTCATCTATAATATATAGAAAAGGAAAATTAGAGGTAGACAATAATAAATTATCTTTATTTACAAAATTGAAATTACTGCGGCCGGAGAGATAGAACAGTGGTAGGGTGTTTGCCTTACACACAGCCAACCCAGGAAGGTCGGTGGTTAGAATCCTGGCAACCGTTTGGTCCCCTAAGCCTGCCAAAAGTGATTTCTGAGCCCAGAGCAAGGAGTAACCACTGAGTGCCACTGGTGTGACCAAAAAACAAAAAACAAAAAAACAAACAAAAAAAATTTTAAATACTAAGTATTGTGGTAGGAATGGTATGAAGGAAGGGGTAGAAAAGAAGTGAGGCAAAGGCAGAGGAGAGGGTCTTGGACACCCTTGGTAGTGATGGTGCTTCATGATAGTAAAAGTTGGACCTATTATAGCTATGTTACCTAAACTACAATAAAATAAAAATTGCATTGACAGGGGCCATAGTAATAGCACAGTGGGTAGATCATTTGCCTTGATTGCTGCCAATCCAGGTTCAATTCCCAGCATCCCATATGGTTCCTGAAACATGGCAGGAGTAACTCCTAAGCACAGAGCCAGGAGTAACTCCTGAGTGCCACCAGGTGTAGCCCCAAAAACAAACAAACAAAACATTTGCTTTGACAGTAACCCCTAAAAGCCCTCAATACTCAGGGGAAAAAAAATAGATCTTTATTTTGTGTTTGTGTGATTCTATCTGAAGAAATAAATTTTAATCCATTTGTATATTTTCCAATAAATAAGTCATCATGTTTTACGCTTTAATCAAGCTGCATATAAATTAGATCCCCATAAAATTAAGGAAAAAAATAAAGACTTTCTGGCAAAACAAAGTCCAAAATGAAAAAAGTAAGCAAAATATTCCTCTCTTTATTAACATAAACTACTCTTCTCCGCCAGTTACTTAGGTCTGGAGCTTAGATTCCCTCCTCACACACAGCATTTTATGAGAAGGTTCTATGTGAACATATCCACCCCAAACCAAGTTATAAATTAAAAAGGCCAGCAAAACAAAGCTTCTTATCTTTATTAGAGTAGTCTTTTTATCTGACAGTTATGGAGGTCTGAATCTCAGCTTCCTCTAAACACACATACATAGCATTTTATGAGAGGAATTACTGTCATCAGATTGACCTTCTTTTATTTTTCTTTTCTTGTTTTTTTCTTGTTTTTTTTTTTTTTTTTCTTTTCTTTTCTTTTGGTTCTTGGGCCATTTCTGGTGGCGCTCAGGGGTTGGACCATATGAAAAGCCAGGGATCGAACCTTGGTCTGTCCTGGAGTAGCCATGTGCAAGGTAAACTTCCTACCACTGTGCTATCTCTCCAGTAACAGATTAACCCTCTTACACAGAACCTAGTTCATGTATAGTCAGTCCTGTTTCAGTTAAATTACTTAACTGCAAAGAAAGCCTTCTTAAGTTACTGGTGCAAAATATATTCTTTCTTTTTCTTCTTTCTTTCTCTCTTTATTCTTTCTTTCTTTTCTTTCTTTCTTTCTTTCTTTCTTTCTTTCTTTCTCTTCTTTCATTCTACTTCCTTCCTTCCTTTCTTCCTTCCTTCCTTCCTTCCTTCCTTCCTTCCTTCCTTCCTTCCTTCCTTCCTTCTTTCTTTCTTTCTTTCTTTCTTTCTTTCTTTCTTTCTTTCTCTTTCTTTTTGTTTGTTTTAGGGCCACACTTGGCAGAGCTCAGGGGTTACTCCTGGCTCAGTACTCAGAAAATATGAGGACCATATGGAATGCCAGGGATCAAACGCAGGTCAGTAGCACACAAGGCAAATGCCCTACACACTGTGCTATCACTCCAGTACCTCAATGTGTATTATTTTTATTGTAATCACGAACAGGCACTTAAAGATATCTGATAGAAATAAATAACATGCAATATATAAAGTCAAACAACCCAATATCTCAGGGTAATTGAATAAAAAATAAATAAAGGAGAAAAGTTTTCCATTTTAATATTTTTGTTTGGTTTTTTTTTTGGGGGGGGTCACACCCGGCAGTGCTCAGGGATTACTCCAGGCTCTACGCTAAGAAATTACTCCTGGCAGGTTCGGGGGACCATATGAGATGCTGAGATTCGAACCACTGTTTCTCTGCATGCAAGGCAAATGCCCTACCTCCATGCTATCTCTCCTGCCCCATAAACTAACATTCTTAAAATAAAATTAGCTGAGTGCAGGCTACCTATTTTTTTTTTTTTTTGGTTTTTGGGCCACACCCGGTGATGCTTAGGGGTTACTCCTGGCTATGCACTCAGAAGTCACACCTGGCTTAGGGGACCATATGGGACACCGGGGGATCGAACCGCTGTCCGTCCTAGGCTAGCGCAGGCAAGGCAGGCACCTTACCTCTAGCGCCACCGCCTGGCCCCAGGCTACCTATTTTTTAAAAGCTGAGAAAATAAACCATGGCTTTCTGAAATGGCTTAATCAAAGAGTGACTTCCTAAAATTTAAGCATCTAATTGTCACACTTAAGTATAATAGAGTGTGGTCTGTGAATGGGAAGAGGGACTAAAAACAATAAGATCTCAAATAAGAATTTGACAAAGAAAAAAATGGGAGGGATCAGAGTGATAGATAGTATAGTAGGTAAGGCACTTGTATACAGAAACCTGGGTTTAATCCTTGGTACCCCATATTGTCCCTAGAGCCTGTCAAGAGCAATCCGAATGCAGAGCCAGGAGAAAGCTCTGAATAGAAATGAGTGTGTCCTCTTCCCTAAAAAAGAACAAACTAATAAACAAAAAGAAACGTGGGGAAAAAGTGCTAAAGAATTCTACCCAAGTTCAAAGAAAAAAAATAGTTAACATTTATTCAGAAAAAATTTCAGAGTTGGGGGCTAGAGAGATAACACAGTGGCAAGGCTTTTGGCTTTTACGCAGCTGATTCAGAACGGACCTTGGTTTGATTCCCGGCTTCCCATATGGTCCCCCAAACCAGGAGCAATTTCTGAGGGCACAACCAGGAGTATCCCCTGTGCATCATCAGGTGTGGCTCAAAAACCAAAAAAAAAAAAATTCAGAGTTGGGGAGAGGACAGAGAGAGAAGCATTAAGAATTTGCATGTCATGATACCCCTTGAGGCACAATATTGCAAAACACTGTGTCTCTGAGGGAGGGAGAGAGAAGAGAGAGAGGAGGGAGGGAGGGAGAGAGA
The DNA here is from genome assembly GCF_024139225.1 of Suncus etruscus. Classification (NCBI taxonomy): domain Eukaryota; kingdom Metazoa; phylum Chordata; class Mammalia; order Eulipotyphla; family Soricidae; genus Suncus; species Suncus etruscus. Next base: position 18,345,425 of record NC_064863.1, on the reverse strand, counting down.
GAGAGAGAGAGAGAGAGAGAGAGAGAGAGAGAGAGAGAGAGAGAGAGAGAGAGAGAGAGAGAGAGAGAATCTGCCCCAGGGCAGGCCGGGGGAGAGAAACTGGGAACATTGATGGCGGGAAGCATGCACTGGTGGAATGTACATTGTATGACTGAAACTCAATTATGAACAACATTGTAATTTTGAAAAAGAAAGCTGACTTATGAACAACCTTGGAACCATAATGTTTAAATAAAGTAATTTAAAAAATGCAAGTAAGAAATCTGAAATAGAGATAATTTAGAGACTTATTCTACAATGATGCATCAGAAGAGTCAGAAGTAATCCAACTGTGCACTAATTATAAACCCAACTCTAAATTTTAGCCAGTACCTACATATGTGGCCCCAATAGCTATTTACAGCTTCCATTTACCCTAATTTGTGAGTGTGGTTTCCCTCTAGTCCACATCAGTTGTTTACAACTAGATTACCCCTTCGTGGTCAATAAGATGCTGTTCTGTCTCATAAGGTTGTTTATGACTGTATTAAATCTCATCAGTCATGGATAGTCAATACCCATTATTTACAATTGGTATACAATTGCCCGTTGTGTAAAGCACTGATGAATATTTGAAAATTGGCCTTTCCAAAGCCATTATCTTTCAAAGATGCCAACATGACTTTGTGGTAGCATCCGAAAGAGGACAATTATTGTCACGGCTCTCATTCTCAAATTTGGTGGGTGTTTTTTGTTTGGTTAGTTTGGTTTGGGGCCACATCTGACAGTGCTAGGGGGTTACTGTTGGCTTTACACTCAGAAATTACTGCTGGTTGTGCTCAAAGGACCATTTAGGATGTTGGGGATCAAACCTAGGTTGGCTACCTGCAAGGTAAGTACCCTACCCACTGTACTATATCTCTCTATCGCCATTCACAAATTGGAAACTGTAGAAAAGAAACAAGTCTGATTTCTGTCTTATCAACTTTGAAACAATGATACATAGAATACTCAGTTCTCTTTCTCATACAACACCAAGAAAGGAACAACTACGCTCTTAATCCTTCCTTCTCCTTTCTTAGTAATCTTGACAAATCACAGATCTACCTTATCTGGTAAGCCCTGTTCTAAAGTCTGCTTAGAACAGGCAAGAGATCAAAGTCCCAAACTAGGATGATTAAGGAAAGGAGTTAGTGGACATAGGAATTCCAAATACACCACCCAAATTGGTTGAATAGAGAAAGCAAAGAGAAAGTGATGTAGAGAAACTGAAAACCTGGCTGACATTGACAGCACACAGATGAACCAACCTCATGAGTTGTTAAGAAACAACTCAGATAGAATCATCACTAACTGGACTTAAAACCAGCTTGTGAAAGTGTCCTGTTTTCCTAGTGCAAGGAAAAAGTCCACATTTCAGAACCATTGACAAAGCAAGTCAAACAGCCAAAGTTTATGAGCAGCGCTGGAATCTGCCAACAGAAAGCCAAAGTCCAAATGTAATTTTAATAGCCAGTGCAACACCAAAGATTGATAACGGTGTTCATAAAAGTCATTATGTTTGGTTCAACTCCTACCAGGAAGCATTGATCGAGCAGTTCAGACTTTGCTAAACATTTGTGGGAAGGTGCACACAACTCATTTTGCTGCTTAAGAGCTTTCTCAGAAGTCATCAGGAGCTAAATGCTCCTAAGCACTGTAGAAACTCATCCTTAAGTGGCATTTTCATAACTGTGAGGAGGAAGGAAACAAAACACCAATGAGCTACTTGTTATTCTGCGCTCACCAAAACCAGGGGCTGAGGCTGCTTCATAGAATGGGGTTTCATCCCTAAAGCCTTTTATGAATTCATAGAAGTATTTCTGTACTTTGAAATGCCACTTGAGACTCACTTCTGTACATACGATGTTCTTCTATATGTTCTTCCCTGCCTCTTTATCTAACAAAAGTATTTTTAACAGTTTCCATCACCTTTATAACTCGCCTAAAGCATATAATTTTGCACACATTATTTATTGCATTTTTCTTATTCTTTCCTTCAAAAAATTAACACCCACCACACAACTGTGTCTTGAAATCAGTGGAAAGATACACGGTCGTGCTTTAGGATGCATTACCTGGTCAGATTATTTTGTTTTTACAGGTATGATTCACTCTCAGTTCCCCATTCAGCTGTGTGTCTGTGAATTTTAGTGACTATAAACCTTTGGGGGCTAGGACAGTTCAAAGGGGGAAACAGACTCAAACTCAGAGAGTGAGAAGATGACCTTCATTTAAAAATTCCAGTGGCTGGACCAGACCCTTTCATGGGAAGCTTTCCCAAAACAACCCTGACATTATTTAAGCTATGATGATGTCTTGCATTTGTCTTTTCATCTGTCCTGATTTCTATGTTTTCTTGAGGCTAATCTAACAAAGCACTACAAACTAGATGAATTCAACATCAGAAATATATTCTCTGCAGTTGTAGAAGGGAGAACCAAGTTCATTATCAAGTTATACTTCAGGGAGCAAGGTCAGGCAGCCTCTGAGATTCTGGGTGAAGTGAGGCTGAATCCTTCCAGAACTCTTGGGGATTCTAAAATTGTCCGTTGGTCCTGGGTTGACACCCTCATGAGGGTTAGAAGTTCTCCAGGAGCTGGGCTCTGCCTCCCAGTTTCTCTCAATACTCATGAGAATCCCTATTATGCTGAATTATTGGGCCCATTACACTCCAGTGTGGACCCTCCTGAACTAATGCTGCCTTTGACTATCTTTGGCTGGAGGAAATAAGAAAGAATGCCTGGCTGTGTTTAGCATCTCCTGTTTGCCTTTCTATAAAAGCTTTAAGAAATTACTCTAAGAACTTTCCTTAGTTTTAATGAGTTCAAGGGGTCTTCACATTTACTTTCCCAAACAAATATTTTCCCTTGATACCTGTCAACAATCTTATATTTCTAAAAAGTCAGATTATACAGGAGTGATAATACAGCTGGTAGAGGCCTTGTCTTATCCACAGCCAACCAAGGTTTAATCCCTGATCATGTATATGGTCTACCCAAGCCTGACAGGAGGGATCCCTACATGTAGACTCAGGAGTAAGCTGAGCACAGTTAGTTATCTTAGACCCACTCCCATCCTGCATAGATCTTACCTCACACTTCCACCCTGTGTGAATGTTCACCCCCCATACCTATAAACCTAACCCATTTGCCTGGCTTTCCTAACAGTTGAATAGGATCTCACTCTCATACCACCACCCTGTATAGATGTTCAGCACTACACCTCAACCCTGTGTGTGAATCTCATCCCCACATTTTTCACCTTGAATCTGGGGAAAGTGACAGTTTCATTGTGTTGATTTATTACTGACTAATCTCTTCTCTGCAACGTCTCCCCTTAGGCAGACAGAATTCACCAGAAGCAATCCACCCAAACTAAGGCAGAGGACAGGGGGTCTCTTACCTTCCACTTGGTAGGCTGCAGTGGCTGCCCCCCATCCAAACCCTTCAGGGAACGCCATGTCTTCAGAAGGACACTCAGCTGAGGCAAACAAACTGTGCTCTGCCCTTTGGTCAGAGAAGTCTGACAATTCTGTAAATAGTAAGTGATCATTTAACCTGAAGTCTCTGAATGCAAGTGTGTGTATGCAATTCAGGGCACCAGATTAAAAGATCCCATTTGAGTGGCCAAGACACTGATAAGAATCCAAGATACTTTGTACCAGGCCACCCATTCTACTTTCCCCTCTGGACACTCCCTGATAGCTGTACCAGTGTGGCTGTGGAAACCCGGGTCATTAGTCTTTTCCCTTCTGAATAAATAAATGAGCATTGTTGGTTGTTTTTTTTTTTTCCAAAACAATTCAGCCTACTAGATTTTTCCCTTAGTCAATTCCCAAGCTCCACTTCTTAGATCTAACTATTCTCAGTGGTTTATTCTCTGTCCTCAATTTCCATGTTATTTCAAAAATAGGCTGAGACAGGGGATCTTTTGATCTTATTTCAACTTTAGATTGTAACTTTTGCCTTCTGAACCTGGGATGGATGTGCTGGGGTTCTCGCTGTCTGTCTATCTCTGTATCTGTCTGTCTCCCCTATCACCCTCATTTCACCCAGCATAATAATAAATCAATATACAATAGTGGTTTTACAATGACTTTGTGTTTGATTCAAAACCAAATCAGACAACGTACTCTGCTCACATGCAATCTCATATTTCTGGGGGTGGAAGAGGGGATATAGGAAGAGGTGTGTGGTAATCAACTTTTTCTCTTTAATTTTAATTTTTCCTTCACCTATCATCAAGTCAACCACACATCCCAATAGAACTGTGAATCTGAATGGTTCAGACACTTCTAGCTTCCTGTCTACACTGTACAGATTGCTTGGGGGATTCTGACCTATAAAGCTTGCAACCTCCTTCGTTTGTCAGACAAATGTTCTCCATGTTTCTCTTCCCTTCCACAGAAGCAAAACTTTGAATCCCTTTCTGACAAAGGAGACATGAGAAGTCTTTTTCTAAACCCTGAAAGTTTTAGAATCGACCTTATTTTAATATCACATTTCACACAATGTCATTTGCTTACTATAGGATTTTACCAGAAATACTGGTTTGATTTTGTTTTGTGTGGGGGCCACATCCAGTTGTACTCAGGGCTTTCTCCAGCTCTGTGCTCAGTGGTCAATCCTGAGAGTGCTCAAGGGACTATATATGGTGTAGCTTGTCAAGCTGGGGGCAGGCATCAGAGGGCAAGGCAAGTGCCTTTTCTACTAGACTAGTTCTCTGGCTTCCTTGGGACATCATTTTTATTCAGAATTTTGAAGGCATTGTTTTCTGACTTGCTAACTTCTGGTGTAACTATGGAGAAGTTGGACAATAAGTTTAGTCCTAATCTTTATATATATGGTATATTTATTAATAGTTAATAATATAAAAATAGTTAATAATATATATAAAACCCAGTTTGCACAGACAACCCTAGCCCACTTCCCAGGCTCTCTAATTTCTCCCTCTGAAGTTTCAAAGCATGACTTTAAAGTGGGTTTCCCTTCATCCACCGAATCAGACACTCTGTGAAATGGATGATAATATAGACTTTATTGTTGATGTGGTTGGCTGATTGGTTGTTTAGTGTCTCATAAAACTGTGCAGGGGATCTTCTGTCCCTACCTGCTAGCAATTCTCAGCCACCCCGAGCCTGCAGGATGTGGAATTGCTGAGAACTGGGGGGAGGGGGAGAGAGGAATTCCTTATCCCCCACCCACCCATCTCCTGCTGTTCTCAAGTACTTCCAATGGCATTTCCTGGTGATGCTCAAGAGCTATTTAGATCCAGAGAGCAAACTCAGTGTGCAAGGAAAGTATCTTAACTGTTGCGCCAGTTCCCCTAATCTTGCAGAATGCTAACAATGGAGGCATTTCATGAATGGGTCCTGGGAAGGCTTTGCAAAATCTTTGCAACTTTTCTGTGCATCTAAAACTGATCCAAAATTTAAAACTCCTTCTTAAAAGATATCTATGGAAAATAAAGCTATAAAGCATCTAATTTTAATTACTTATTCCGTTCCCTTCAAGAGTGCTGTCTTCCAACTGAATAGTGACAGGAGACAAAGATTAGAATGAGGTGTGAAGAGATTGAAACTCCATGCTCTGGAGGTCTCTCAACTCTAAAAAGAAAAAAAACTAAATAAATATCAAAATGAATTGGGACCATTAGAGGTAATTGTTTGGTAAAATAAACATAGTACATTACACAAAATAGTACAGGACAGACTATTACATTGAATGTCTATCTATAATTAATTCTGAAGCGACCATAAATTAAATTTTTTAAAAAGAAGTAAGACTTTCACGAGAAGACACTAGATGGCAGTGTTGCAATTGTTTTTTAGCTTGCAAGGTGACAGATTAAGTGTTAATACAATTTTGTTATCTGGGCAATGACCATCTTTCCCAGCAACCCATAGCTAATTGCAACCAGTCTTCTAGTAATTTTACTCAACAACAAAAATATCTACTTCTCCCTGATACATATCATCTAAAGATATTTGACCATAAATGACAGAAATACATGTTTCACAGCTCTGATTTGACTCTTGAAACTTTGTTGAGCGGAACATTTTATATTCTTCAAACTGCTTTAGGTCCCTAAACAATTTTTTTAGAGATGAGTTTACTTTAACTACATTTATTGTAAAGTAAAATTTAATTATATATATATATATATACATTTATACCTCTTTAAAAGTATATAATTTTTTTAAAATAGGAGAAAAAGACTATGAAAATAAATGACATGTTCCATAAAAAATAATAAACTAGGGTAAATACAATAGTATAGCAGGTATACTTGACTTTAACTCAACAAACCTGAGTTCAAATTTCAACACCCAAATGATCCCCTGAGCACTGCCAGGAATGATCCCTGAGTGTGTAGAGCAAGGGGTAAGCCAGGAAGGAAGGAAGGAAGGAAGGAAGGAAGGAAGGAAGGAAGGAAGGAAGGAAAGGAAGGAAGGAAGGAAGGAAGGAAGGAAGGAAGGAAGGAAGGAAGGAAGGAAGGAAGGAAGGAGGGAGGGAGGGAGGGAGGGAGGGAGGGAGGGAGGGAAGGAAGGAAGGAAGGAAGGAGGGAAGGAGGGAGGGAGGGAGGGAAGGAAGGAAGGAAGGAAGGAAGGAAGGAAGGAAGGAAGGAAGGAAGGAAGGAAGGAAGGAAGGAAGGAAGGAAGGAAGGAAGGAAGGAAGGAAGGAGGGAGGAAGGAGGGAGGAAGGGGAGGAAGGAGAAAGGGAAGGAGGGAGGGGAGGGAAGGAAGGAGGGAGGGAAGGAAGAGGAAGGGAGGGAGGAAGAGGAAAAAAAGAAGAAGAGAAAGGAAGAAGAAAGAAAGAAGAGAGAAAGAAAGAAAGAAAGAAAGAAAGAAAGAAAGAAAGAAAGAAAGAAAGAAAGAAAGAAAGAAAGAAAGAAAGAAAGAAAGAAAGAAAGAAAGAAGAAAGAAGAAAGAAAGAAAGAAAGAAAGAAAGAAAGAAAGAAGAAAAGAAAGAAAGAAAAAAGAAGAAAGAAGAAAGAAAGAAAGAAGAAAGAAGAAAGAAAGAAAGAAAGAAAGAAAGAAAGAAAGAGTAAGTGAATGAGGGAGAGGGAAGGAGGGAGGGAGGAGGGAAGGAGGGAGGAAGGAAGGGAGGAAAAAGAGGGAGGCAGGAAGGGAGGGAGGGGAAGGAAAGAAAATTAATATGCCAAAATGAATTATATTTAGTGAGTAGTATTTAGAAGTTTTTGAAAATCTCACCTGTGACTTCAAAGAAGACAGGTGGATGTTCTGAATATTCAAGTCGGCCTCCTATTAAATTTATTGACTCTAAATTTCACTGTTCCATACAAATATCAGAATGATTATGCTAGATCATGTCTTAGTAGCATTATGAACATAGCGTTTACATTATGGACCCCCAAAGGGTCTTAAGGAAACTTGTTAACTTTAACTTTCCCCATATGTTCTTTCTAATTCCATTTTAGTACTTTCCATTGCTACCTACATTTCCTCTGTACCCTTCTCACCTTTCAAAAAAACTCATTCTGTTAACATTCTATGTATTTCACTCATTTTCTATTTATGCCTTATAACATAAAAATGTGCAACCACAGGGCGAGAAAGATAGTTCAACAGTCTGAATACATGCTTCACATATTTTATACCAGGGGAGTCCCTACTGAATCCCCATCATGGCATGGTTCCCAAAAATCACTAGAAGAGACACCTAAGCACAAAACCAAGACTAGTCCCCCAAGGGTAATCAGAGGTGCCTCCTCTTCCATAATGCACTGACGATCTTGGGTAAAATATTTTACTTTACTTTTTCATTTTCTGATTGAATCAAATGTTTATTCCAATTCTTGCCCTAACTAGAAGACCAGATATTGTTTTAATTTATCATCTGAATCTGCTCTACTCTCTTTGGGGGCCATATACAAAAATTAGATTAACAAAAACCAAAATTTAAAGAACATAACTGATGTCCATCTTCTCCCTCAAACCTCTTTTGGTCTATAACTTATGACAACCATCTTCGTCTTCCACTCTCGAGTCTGCTGTGGCCCCTTTGAGTCCACTCTTTGCCTTCAAGAAAGAGAATTTCTTCTTTTAACTGTTAAAATCTGTGTCTTAGATTCTACTTTTTTCTCCAGATCACACATTAATCCTTGAAGGTATTGCCAACTTCCAAGGTACAACCTCCGAACTTCATGCCAAGTCCTGCTCTTCATGAGTGCCAACATCCTCTGTCAATTTACCAAGCTTTAGCAAAGTCTAAGTTACTTGTAAGATGGTTTTGGCTATTGGTATGTTCTCTCTGGAAGTTCAGAGAGATGATACATTCAGGGCCTCCTAAGGGAATAAAAATGTTTCTTGTAGAAACTCTCTTCTCTGTTACCACAAAGGATACTGTTCTTTGGTAACATTTCAGCTGCATTAGTCATAACAGTGACCCGCCCAAATTGTAGTGCCAAGTTCAAAAACCCTGGCATTCAGACTGCTTCTGTGTACCTGTGTCAGAAGAAAAGGGAAATTCTAAATAAGCAATTTTCCGTCTGCAAGAGGGATCTCTTTGTGGTAGCCAAATCCTGTTTCCTTTTCCATCTGACCACAATTTGTCAGCTCCCTCTGCAGTTTGATGGAGCCATATCATTAGGTCCTGGCCAGAAGTAATGCACACCACTTCCAATGCCAGCTCATTGAAATCTGCCCACATGATGGTCCGTGTTTCATCCATATGTCATCATTCTTCTTTCATTCATCTTCCAGCTATAAACAGAGGCACCGTTAGAAAACTGCTGCCCTGGAAACTCCTTACTGGTGCCTGGTTCCCCACATCACCACCTGGAATATAGCCCAGTCCCAACCCCATGTGCAACCTGCTTTGAACTGTAGTATAAATGAAAAATGAATGTTTACTTTGCAAAACCACTGAGAATGCGGAGTTGTCGGTGCAAACACTCTGAAAAGTTAACTGCCTCCAAAATAAAAATAAATTACGGGAAAAACACAAAATGCCTTTCAAGTACTTTTTCTTCAGCAGGGAAGCCTGGTGGGTTGCATCCTGCTGATGGAGAAGAAAGGAAAAGAAAAGAGAGTGTGAAGGAGAGCCAGGTGGGATAAACTATGCTAAAGGGCAAATCAACCTGCAGTGGTTAGAAAATAGATTATTCATTTGGGTTTTCTGTATTCTCCCAACAAAAAGAAAAACAACTACAATCTTGACCAAAGTAGGCACATTTTACAAAACTACCTCCCAAATGAGGCACTTGACTCCTTGAAAGTGATCAAGATTTTTGAAAAAAAAATTAAATAACTCTAATTGCCATTATTTACTTCCGATTAGGTCTTCACGGCTATCTAAAATATTTATTTTATTGCTTTAGATGGAAAACATAAACTCATTGGTTTATGGTACCAGCTTTCCGGGCATGAAAAGTGAATGAGTCAGAGCCGGAGTGACAGCATAGTGGTAGGGCATTTGCCTTGCTTTGCGGCCAACCCAGAACAGACCACAGTTGGATTCCCAGCATCCCATATGGTCCCAGAACCTGCCAGGGGTGATTTCTGAGCCCAGAGCCAGTAGTAACCTCTGAGCAACAATGGGGCAATAATGGGTGTAATCCCCCAAAAGAGTGAATGCTTATAAGAATGTCCTTTATTTTGGGTGGTTTTTTGTTTAATAGATAGAAAGTCATAAAACAGGGGCCGAAGCTATAGTGCAGTGGTATGGCGTTTGCTTTGCATGTGACTGATCCAGGATGGACCTCAATTCGATCGTCCCATATGGTCCCCCAAGCCAGAGCGATTTCTGAGCACATAGCCAGCAGTAACTCCTGAGCATCACCAGGAGTGGCAAAAAAAAAAAAAAAAGCAAACAAACAAACAAACAAAACCCAGAAATTTATAAAACAAAGTCCAGAAAACAAATCGCTTATAAAATACTGTATCAATTGTGAAAATTCTAGCAATCAAGAAGCATCTGTGTGGGAGATCCAGGTACCACCCAGGATTTTGTTGACTCTGAAGGTTCTCTTGAAAGCAGAATCTTATGTTTACATGATTTTCACCTTTCCCCTAAGAAGCCTTTAAGCCTCTGAAAAAGCAGACAATCTATGTAACACCCAAATAAAGCATAAGCTCCAGAGATGCAGGACCATCTTCAGAGCTCATTTTTTGGGTACAGGAATTTGGCCAAGATGAAATCCAATCTATGAATATGAAAAAAAATGCATTAGAACTTCTGTGAAAGAAGTGTCCATACTCAGCTAATAAAACTATTCCAAAATAGAAATGTCTTCTATTACACTCAAATGTGAAAATTTGGAGGGCCACCTCATCAACACACATGTAGAGGGAAAAAAAATGAAGAAACTGAAACAGAGAATCAAAGAATTTTTCTGTATGATTTAGGCCCATTTGGGTTGAATTTCTCAAGAAGGATTTTACAGAGCACAAAAATGTTTAAGGGAGTACATTTATCTTTATATCTCTATTTGCAGTGATACATAGATATGTAGTATATTTCTGGGTTTACACCTATTCCTCCAGGAATATATTTCATACAAAATCTTTTTTTTCTTTCACTTTTGAGCCACAGCTGGCAATATTTAGGGGTTACTCCCCCCTCAACACTCAGGAATTACTTCTGACAGTGCTTGAGAGCTAATATGGGATACTGGGGATCGAATCCAGATCACCCAGATATGCAAGAGAAGCAGTCTATCCACTATACTATATCTTCAGCCAAAAAAAATTCTTATTAATGAACTAGACATGTCAGAGTGTATGACTGCATATCTCATGAATCATATGTGTATCTATGTATCATAAATCTCTTCCAAAGAAAGGAACTGTACGGAATATTTTTTCTAGCTGCCTTGAATGTCAGCCTGTTGCAACAGACTGGAAATGAAGATCTATGTGCGATAATTAATGTAGGCTCAAGAGGGATTCAATTACATTATTTGTACTTATTTATTGAAGGCCACATACCTCAGAAGATTTAACATGAAAGCAATAGAAAGTAGCTGCAGTGCATCATTCAGCATTTCAAAAAGCCATACAACTATGTAATTAAGGATTTATTATTGAGCGATTTTCAAAACAAATATAAAATGGGCTGCCCTTCAAGGTTTTGACAGGATGGTACTAACAATGGCATATAATTATTCACAAAAACCACTCACTATCACTCAAAGCTCAAACTGTTGAGCTTCTAATCTGAAATAGAGGAAGATGAGATCTGAAAACTTCTCCAGGGGCATCTAGCAAATACCCACCGTTTTTGGCATGTCTCAAGAGAAAGCAAATTTTAGGACATTATTTATAATGTATCTTCAAGGATTCTATTTCTCAGCATGATCCAGGTCAGCATAATTGATAAACCATCCACTTTAATTTAGTTATCCAGGTTGGCCTTCATCACTATCATCTAAACTCCACTTGTCCTTCTACAAAATTTGGAGGAGTCAACTGAGTGGAAATCTGGGTGCAGCAAGTAAAATGCCGAGGGCACAACATTTCAAGATCTCAATCCCAGTCCTACTGCTTCGATACCAGGAAGAGAACACTCATGTTCAAAGGCCGCACTACAAACCACAAATAGTTTTATTTCTAGGCTGTTTGTGGCAACACACAGGTGTGCATATGCCTCAGGACTAGACTGTCACTAATCCACATAAATCCCATGAATGTTTGCACATTTGAGAGCACCTTTGATTGTTAATCTCACTTCAGGGACTAAATTAAAAAAAAAAAAACATCAAAAGCATTTTCATCCCACAATGGGATTAAGTAATGCATTGAAGTTCCAAAATCTGGAAAGGAAACATGAATGAGTGGAATCTAGCCAAACATCATGTACTACCAGAATGATCAAGCAATTTCAATGATCATACGCTTATTTCAGTTTCATCATATTAGAAGAGCAAGCGTGGATAACTATTGGGTAGCTAGGAATGCACTCGGAGAACCAGCCTAAAACTTCTAGTAGATCATCAATGACCACATATAGTCTGGACACCATGTTGGACCCTTTTGTGGTTCTCCTTTTCTTAACTATTGTGGATAAGAATATTATATTAATATTATTGACATAATTTGACAATATTTGACATATTATTGACAATATTACTTGATTATTAATTATTAATTAATTATTAATATTGACAATAATTCCTTAACATGTCTTATATATATCAATTTTCTTTCATCTCTGTGATTGTGTTTCTACTCTGTCCATGTAAAAATCACCTCAAACTGGAAAATTCCCAGTAGTCTTATCCAAGAGACTCTACAGTACCCTACATCATCTTTCTAAAAATATAAAATGTTTAGAAATTGCCCCATAACTCTGAAGTTCAAATTTCTTCATCTAAACATAATGCTCAACCATGACCATGCTGTTTATATTTTGTATGAGGATTATCTTTAATTTAAGTCAATCAAGCCTTCCAATAAGCGTTTACTACTCTGTTTGATACTTAAAGAAATAAAAATGGGTTATGGCTCAGAATTAGGACTTTTAGCAAAAATAACCTTTCTAACTGAGCAAGTTTATTTGGCTGTTCCTTCCTCATCAAGTCTCCCCTTTTCCCCTTAAGGAAGCCAATCGACTGTCCCATTCCTTAGCTCAAGTTAATCTCAGGTCCTTCTCTAGAATCAGAATTACATGTTTAGATTACCTATATGTAATTTGTGATTATTTGGTTTTCACTCATGATTCTTTTAGATATTGTAACTGCTTGAAAATTTGAGAAGAATCTGGAATGTAGGGTAAAATGATCTCTTCTCCCAACAATATAGAATTTGTCTACTCTTTTTTTTTTTTTGCTACCTACCCTTCTAACCACATTCATATCAATTTCTTTTCATATGCTCTTTTAATTTGCCAATACTAACTGGGTATCCTAGAATTTAGTTGAGTTCTGATACTGCCAATGAGTCAGCTGAGATGCTACAAGATCACAGACCCACAGACTAGATCAGTAACTGATCTTGGGGAGTCACCTGTTTTTCTGATCAATCAATTGTAAATTCAAATTCCCAGGTCTACATCTTTGAGTAATAATCTGTTAAGGTGGGCTCCACAATCAGAGAAAACTTACCTATATTCATCCTTTTACTGTATAATAAAGGATATAAATACACCAATGAATGGCCACATGAAAAGATACATGGGGTAGAAAGCATCAGAGCTTCTTCCCCCACAAAATTGGAATACATACCTTCTTGTCACAGAGATGTGCTCACCAACCTCGAATCATTCCAAACCCTGCTATTTTTAGGAAGGCTTTATCTTGTAGACATGCTTACTTATGAATTCCCCTTCCAGCTCTCTTCCTTCTCAAAATGATGTCTGAGGTTGGAAAGAGTATTTAATGGTCAAAGCTTTTTTGTTTGTTTGTTTTGTTTTAGGTTTAGTTTTAGTTTTGTTTTTGGGCCACACCTGGCAGCGCTCAGGAGTTACTCCTGGCTCTGTGCTCAGAAGTCGCTCCTGGCAGGCACCGGGGACCATATGGGATGCTGGGATTCAAACTAAGATCCATCCTGTGTTGGTCACATGCAAGATAAACACCTTACCATTGTGCTATAGCTCCAGCCTCTAATGGTCAAAGCTTTTAAAGATATTTCTGAGGAGCATCCTCAATTCCAAGTCATCTCATAAAAAGTATGTTCTTCTTGCCTAAAACATTGCAAGGGTTTTATGTGAAGAATCAGGGTCATTAATATTATTTATACTCATATTTGTATATGTATATAATTATTTTACATTTGCTGAAAAAAACACCTACATTAGGTTTGGGTTGCACACAGCCAATCTGGGTTTGACCATTAGCATCGCACTTGGAATCCTGAGCCCACCAGAAGTGTTCCTGATTACAGAGCAAGAAATTCCCAAGCACCAATAGGTGTGACCAAAAAAATTTAAAATAAAACAAAACACCTACATATACTCATTTCTATATTCCAATAATACTTCTCATATTTTCTACAACAGAATGTCAATCCAATATTACTGTTTAAATTATTTACATAGCTTTGTTGTAGGACTGAACTCCTAGAAACTGTAAAAAGAATAAAATAAATAGGGAATATAACAGAGGAATTCATGTTTCTCCGTTTTAGTGCTTTCAGGTACCATTTTGTTAGACAAAATATTAATGTGTATCTCCACATTCATTTTTGGATTATTTCCTCTAGTTTATTAATTTTACTTATGTTTCTGTCATTTAAAATTTTGGAAGCTTACAACAGTGATGAAACAGAACTAGAACCATAATAAAAAACTCTCTCCTAGCCCCTATGACCTACACAAATAACAAAATCTCCAGCTACAGAGCTGGGATATCACCCATATCTGAGTGTAAAGTTTCCTGGCATCAAGAAAAGACCTTGGGGTGTGCAAATGAGGGAGCATGGAGCTGATAGTTGTTCCCATGGCAGTATGCTTCAAGAGCAGAGAAACCCTGTAACTCTTAGGCCAAGGAATTTCTATGCAAGAAGAAGAAGAAGAAGAAGAAGAAGAAGAAGAAGAAGAAGAAGAAGAAGAAGAAGAAGAAGAAGAAGAAGAAGAAGAAGAAGAAGAAGAAGAAGAAGAAGAAGAAGAACAACAACAACAACAACAACAACAACAACAACAACAACCCTTTTTTTAAGAAGTTGCTGGACTTTTTTTGTTTTCTTTTTTCTCTCTCTTTTTCCACAGCTGATGGTTTTAGTTTTTGGCTTATTCTATGTTTATTCTTTTTGTAAGCTTGTTGATACTCCCTTATTGTTTTTAGTTTCTGGTTTGTCTTATGTTTCTACCTTTTCTTCTTTATTCCCTTCTTCTAAAATTTAGAATCTAAATGGATATTTATAACATCTAGATGGACTCCTAGTTTTTCTCTTTTTTGTTTGCCTTTTTTTCTCTTTTCTTTTTTCCTTCTTCCCCCAGATGGTACCAAAGCCAGACAGTCGAATGTTCATTTGGTGGAAATAAAAACTGACCAGATATGAATACCAAATCAAAAGTCAACAACAACAGAATCGATACCCAATCTAAGCAAGCTGTACAAGGGGGAACAGTTGCGGTGCATGCTGGGATCAGGGGTGGAGGGAGGACAACATTGGTGGTGGGAATGCCCCCTCCTTGTCACTATGTGCCTCAAATATTACTGTGAGAGAATTATAATTCATTTCAACCATAATAAAAATTAAAAAAAAAATTTGGAGGTTTATGTGCTAGGTTTCCTCAAGCCTATTTTCATTAACACCACCCCTATTTACCTGATTATATTAAGTAGCCTATTAGAAAAGAACACAAAGGAGTAGTAGGAAAATACCCCTATGAAGCCTCATCCCCCACCCTTTCTCCCTAGGTAACTTGACCTTACCTGCAAGACCCCACCCATTCCTGGGAGGGGTCTTGGAAAAGGTAGATAAGGTATGGACCAGAGGGATTAGGACTTTTGGCTGGCTCTCTTGCGCTTCTGGTCTTTGGCCAGCATGGAGCCCAAAGGGAAGATGGCTGAAAGGAGTTTGGAGGCAGGGCTAGCTAAGAATGGCTGAATGCTTGAAAGGTTATGAAATAGGCCACGCATGTGGTGAATAGGGCATGAATAAAGTTGATGCTTCTTGATGCCTGTTTCTGGATGAGTTTGATTCCGCCGTTCACCTAAACCTGGGACCCGCCAACTGAATGGGGGTTGCGGAGCCACGTGGCCTGGGATGGCAGGGAAAGATTCCTCCATCCATCCACCTCCATCCTTCACAATCCTTAATTATTTAATTCTACACCCCTAGACAACAGTCAATCATTTTAAACATCGTCAAAAAGCTAGAACATCCCTATATCCCTTCCCTATATAATCCTATCCATGACCTTGAGCAAGGTTCATCTCCTTCTAGAGATGACCCTGACCAGTCAGTTTGGGGACTGTTGGTAGATGGATTAAAGTAATGTTCAGCTTTTTTTAAAAAAAAAATTCTGGAAGCTTTAGTGAAAACTCAAGAGTATTTTATGGCAACGTAATGCATAAAACCAATATTTACCTTGAGTTAGAATTTTTCGCTAAACTGCTTGACTCCTAATTCAACCTATTTTAAAAAACAAAATTGGATTGTTCATGATTCAATGGCAAATATTTTCCAATTTCCTCTATTTGACATGATATATGTAGAATATTCATTAATTCCATTTACTGCTGGTCTATTAAACTATGTCTAGACTCAATATTTTTTCTTATTCATTTTTCTTCTTACATGTATGGATATAAGTTTACCCAAACTCTACTGATTGAAGTTTTATCAACAGAAGCAGAAAAGTCACAAAAGATCTTTTACCTTCATGGCAATCATAATGGTACATTACCACTAGCCTAAAATAAATGACCTATTTGGGAAAAAAAAAAAAAACTTCATTGCATCTATTATCTGATGCCTTAAGCAGAGTTGTCAATTTTGCCAAACTAAAGGGAAAAACATTTATTTGCAATATACTCCACAAATATGCTACATATGGCTTTTATAGTTAAAAATGCATCATCTCCTCCAAGTGTAAATATTTTCTTGGGATGAGAAATTCAATAAAACCTCAGATCACTGGCCTTTGTGGTCGGTATAAACAAACTCTGCTTTTAGAGCTCTTCATCTCAAAATATGACAGCCTCTGATTTTATTTTAAAGGTTGTCCTTTACATTTTTTAAAGAGTTTTGCAAGATGTATTTATATGTGGTTAAATGTTTCCAGGTCTCTGAAGTCACCTCCTCGCATTGGCCTCACTTTACATATGGGAAATCATTTATGGGAAACAAACAATATTTCCTTTGTATCTAACCTTAAGCTGGCTCAGCCTCACCTTCACAATTAAGTGAGTTTCCAAATTTATTTTCCCAACGTGCACTATGATTCTTTTCTTCTCTCAGAAATTGAGAACAACATTACCTTAGTCCAAGCCTTACCTTCATTTCTGAATGCCGGTAACGCTTCCACTCTTCTGAAATGTGGAATTGAACCCCTGAAGAAGTGAAGTGTGGCATCAAGGCTCTGTAGCTGCCATGAGGTTGACATAACTTCTCTCATTCCATTTTTATATAAGACATGCTTGTCTCACTTCCCAGGCCCCTCCACTTAAGTGAAACATTTTTCCAGATGTGCCCCTGTCTCTGTATGGGAGTTATTATAGGCATCTTTATTGACATGTGTAACCTTACACATATTCTATGACAAGTGTGAAGGGGAAGAACATTTTAATTTAAAGTGAGACCACAGAGTAACTTCTACCCACTATCAACAGAGCTCAATTCTACCACTCGTGTTCTTCAAAGCAAGTTGTGTGGGCATTTCTGCTCCACCCACAGAAGGAAAACAGAGTTACACAGCGCTTCTGTTCTCTCTGGAGCACTTGCAACAACTGTTTTGAATGGCAACATAGATGCATTGAGTAATAATGTCCACAGCTTGGCTGCCGATCATTTGAAGCTAAATAAAGCTAACATTCCAGAGGGGCTTGCTCTGCCACAACTCAGTCCTTCTTTATCCACTTCAGCCCTCCATATTATTTTAGGAGGCAGACATGCTTGTTGTACAGCTGTTCTTCATGCCAGATGGCCCCTCAGTGAACTGCCCACTGCTCCTTTCCAGACCTCCCTTTCTGCTGCAATCCAGTGGAAGGAAGAACTCTATTTAGAATCATAAAACACAACTGAATGGGCCCTATTCATGCGTTTGGGAGAGAAATCTTCAGAGCCAGTCATAGAACCTTTTGAACTGAACGAATATGAAAGGTCATTGTATAAGGCACAGCATTCATAAAAAATAAAAGTGGCCAAAGGATTGTCTAAAAGACACTAATAAGTGTTAAGGAAGCCAGCACTTAAGTCCAAATTTTCTACTCCACGTCTGGTTTTCCTTCCAAAATCTGTATTCCATTAGAAGGTACTGTTTAGATCTAGATTATGATTCTAGAAGGTTCATTCCATTTCCACCTTTTCCCTTAGGGAACAGCATTATTCACTAAAGAGTAAACCCTTTGTAATTTTGTTTCTTGGGCCATACACCGTGGTATTTAGAGCTCATTCTGGACTCTGCATTCAGGAATCATTTCTTACAGAGCTCCAGGACCATACAGGATACCAGGGAATCAAATCTCAATTGGCCACATGCTAACTACTGTGCTATATTTGGGGCTACTCCTCAATTATTTTTCAGCTTGTTAAGGAACCAGAAAATTCTGTATTCCTTTTTGACAATGGCTTCTCTTTTCTTGGTATTTCCACTTTCTAATGGATAAGCATAGAACAGTGGTAACCAAGGATCATGAAAATGTCTGTCTGTCTGCATTCTCTGCAGGCTTGTTTTTGTTTTTTTTTTTTTTTAGCACCTCTTTGGCCTTTTCCTCTTAGAAACTAAAAAATGGCCAGAAGAAAAGCAAAACTGAAAGGATGTTCAGAGACGTTTGGCCCTCAGAGATGAACGAACAAAATGGAGGCTATCATAGCACACAGAAGGTGAGTTGGTGGGGCATTGACTAACAAGCAGGTCCCAAACCAAGGACATTGCAAGTGATTATGCCTATTTTGAACAAATCTCTCCTGCCAGAGTCAAAATACAAGTGGAATCCCTGCACTTCACTGTCTTGAATCACCACTAAACTTAAAAAAAAATCTTTCAAAATGCCTTTTCCTTCAAGCGATTTAAATCATCCTACAAAAAAGATATAAAAATCTCCCTGGAGGGGCCGGAGAGATAGCATGGAGGTAAGGCGTTTGCCTCTCATGCAGGAGGTCATCGGTTCGAATCCCGGCGTCCCATATATGGTCCTCCCGTGCCTGCCAGGAGCAATTTCTGAGCCTGGAGCCAGGAATAACCCCTGAGCACTGCCGGGTGTGACCAAAAAACAAAAAAAAAAAAAAAAAAAATCTCCCTGGAAAGAACACTGGGGGTCTTTGCAGGAAGAAGGGAGGTACACTGGTGACAGGTATGGAGTTGGGATATTGTGCATAAAAAACTATCATGAAAAGTGCTGTAAGACACAGAATCTAAACTACTAACAAATTGAGAGAGAGAATGAGCAAGTGAGCCAGCAAGAGAGAGTGAGCAAGAAAGAGAGAGAATCTCCTTGAAATAATTTTTGTTAGATTAAGGTAACTGTTTTGTAAAGAGCAGGAAGGGAGAAGTTGTGTATCTGTAAATCAGAATGGAGTGGCTCTTTACATGACTGAAATCCAACTACAATAATGTTTGTAATCACGGTGTCTAAATAAAGATATTAATAAAAGAAAGAAAGAAAGAGAAAAGAAAGAAAGAAAAGAAAGAAAGAAGAAAGAAAGAAAGAAAGAAAAGAAAAGAAAGAAAGAAAGAAAAGAAAGAAAGAAAGAAAGAAAGAAAGAAAGAAAGAAAGAAAAAGAAAGAAAAGAAAGAAAAGAAAAAAAGAAAGAAAGAAAGAAAGAAAGAATTGAGTTGCTCTATACTTTAGTGTGTGTGTGTGTGTGGTTTGTGTGTGTGTGTGTGTATGTGTGTGTGTGGTCTTGCTGTACTATTGCTCAGGTCCCAGTTCTAACACTTTAATTTTCTATTTGAGCATGGATCCCACATTCCAGAATACTGTCACATCCTAAAGACCAGCTCTGCAAGGATTGCTTTAGATAAGTGAATGCACTAGATTTTCTGAACCAAGAAACTGAACATTTTCTTCTTTTTTTCTCTCTTCACAAATGTATGTTATTTGGTATTGCCCCTCCAGATGTTTAAGGGGAGGTTGAAGAAACAAACATGCTGGTCTTTCAGTCTGTCTGGGCAGAAGGCCTGGAACTTTGATTCATGATATCCAGGCCTATGAAAGTCTGAATAGTGAATTTAGGTATTTCTGGGGTATGATAGAAGGGCAGACCAGGCACCACCCTACCCACTTTGTCAAGCAGACTCATTCATTTCCAAAACAATCTTTAAGACCAAGAAAGTCTTTTTCAGCAAGACAAAAAAAAAAAAAAAAAAAAAACAAAGTTAACCAACTTGCTCAATTCAGAACCAGAGAGTGAAGTAGTCTAGCAAAAGCTCCTAAAAAGAAAGGCCAGGCAGGCTAAAATCTTTCCACTAGATGATCAATTTTGTCCAGAAGATTTCAGAGGCCTCACCATTGCACTCTTCTGTTCCCCTGTTTCTGAAATCTACCCATGCACCAGCTTTATCAATTTGACCTAGCAAGATATACATTTTATGCCTTTGCTATCCAAATTCCTAGAGCTGATCACATTACTCCTTTCCAGGACAAGCTACAATTATTTTATGTGCATTTTATTATCTTTATATAATTAGCCCAGAACACTTTATAATTGATTCAAATTACTATCTGCATTTCTTATCCTTTATATGTGATTGCCTTAGAATACTTTATGCACAATTTACTTTCTTTCTCTTTTGGGGAGGTCCATCCCCAACAGTGCTCAGGCCTTACTCCTGGCTCTGAGTTCAAAAATTACACCTGGTAGGCTCAGGGGACCATATAGGGTACCAAGGATCAAACTCAGGTAGACAGCATGCAAGGTAAATGCATTGTGCTATCACTCTGGCCCTTTGTACAATTTATTTTCTCCCCCAAAACTGGGTATATAATTTGCTTGCCCTTTCCCAGTACTAATTAATATATAGAAAGTTCAAGTTTCCCACCAGAAGAACCCAAGTGTTTTGCTATTAAAAACTGTCCTCTAACTGAAACCAAAAGACCGTCCATATCACCCTGACTCTGACATAGGGATCTGAACAAAAACCAGGATCTCTTCACTACAGAAACCTGACTGTGATTACCATGATTATGAAGATTTTTTACTGGGACCACAAAGAAAGATTTTGGGGTTAGACAACTTAGTTTGCCCGGAGCCTTTTGTTGGTTTTATGGCAGGATAATTCATATGAGGTAGGGTCTCCTTTTTATAGGCCAAAGTTATTCCTTTTCTATTTCCCCCATCTTTTGCTGTGCCTATGCACACACACACACACACACACACACACACACACACACACACCTCACACTTTTTTTAAACTTTTCTTTTTTTATTTCTTATCTTTTAAATTGCTCCCACCTTTTTCATAGAATCTTGGGACACAAACTACTTCATTTTACCACATATTCCTGCTTTTTTCTATAAAACTACAATGAAAGGAATAAAGAAAGTCAGAGAGCCAGGAGCCAAGTTGTCTCGGATGAATTGTAAGGAAATAAATAAAGACAGAACTAAATATCCAAACCAAAGTCAACTACTATAGAATGATTCAAAGGGCCTTGTTACACTTGTAGGCCAGGAGTCAAGGGGTGGTGGTAGAGAATGAACTCTGGGTCCATTAGTGCAGAAAGATTGACACTGGTGCAGAAAATGACCCTGACGGACTCACTGTATATCTGAAAATCACCTATGAAGGAATCAGTACATCACAATTGTTTCAATAAGATAAGATAAAATAAAATAAAATAAATAAAATAAAATAAAAAACTGTCCTCTAAGAATACCAGACTTATCTTTCTTTGGGGGTTTCCATTCTGTCAGCCAAAAGAGAATACTGTTTCTTCAATCAACAACATGGCTTCGCTTTAGCTTATACCACCTGGTCTTGCTCTTGGTAAGCTTTTGTTTGTTTGTTTTTTTGCCACCCCACTGCTCAGTCCCTATGCGGTTTGTTTTCAAGCATCTCCTTCCAACCCTATGGAGAGGAAGCTCTTCCTGAAGATTTAAGTAACAATAAAACCTTTGTATCTCCAGGGTTACACTCAAACCCCTTTGCCCCTCCCGAATCCTAATGCTCAAACGCTAAGCTCTGAAGTGTGAAGAATGTGCTAGGATTGGGACTGTTGATTTAAACCTGCAGGCCACATCCGTTTTACCTTTTTTTGTTTCTAAAGTCTGGCTATTCCCCATTAAAGCAAATCAGATTATAGTAAATAAACCTTGGCAGACAAGGAGGAAGCTGGGCCCCCAGAGTCTTGTGTACTCATGTTGGTGGGTAAGCAGGAAGCCATGAAGAATGTGAAAGGAGAGTGAAGCACCCTAATTCTTCCTGGAGACGAAGGACCATAAAGGCCGTCTTAGCTCTGCTTCTGGCTTGGCTTTCTGTCTTTCCAACAATAAGAATCTTCTTTAGAAAGATTTCTTGGCACTCTGTGGAATAAGTTTTCCCAGAGGCAGTTTAGAAGCTTCTTGGAGCCTCTAATTGGTTTATTTATTTGATCTTTCCAACCATTCATAACTTTTTCCCTTTTTTTTTTTGTCAGTCACCATGAATTATAAAGTTATTCATGACTGGATTTCAGGTATACAATGGTCCAACATCAATCCTTTTCACCAATGTTCACTTCCCTCCATCAATTTCCTCCATTTCTCTCCCATCCATCAGCCAGCCTAAATGGCAAGCACTTTTTAAGTTAATTTTAGGTACTGTGTTTTACAGTGCTGATATAATAAGGTTCAATGCATAACAATTCACCACTTTCCAGCACCTTCCAGCACCTTCCCTAGTGACTACTTCCATCCACCATTGTCTTAGTATTATTCTCTTCCCTAGCCTGTTCTCCCTAGCCTAGTGGCAGATTTCTTACAGAAGGCCAGTTCTCAAATTCTTTTTTCCATTGCCTTTGGACATTTGTTATTTCTCTACTAAATTTCCTTAGATATTATATATGAGAGACTTCTTTTTGTCTGTCTTTCTGGCTAACTTCATTCAGCATGATACACTGCAGATTCATCTGTATAGCACAAAATTGCATGGTTTCACCATTTCTTACAGCCAAGTAATATGCCATTGTATGTATGTCATTCAAGAGCATTTTATCTAGTGATTACCTCAATTTATATCTGGGAGTGGATAATGAAACTGTGGTACCATTACACAATGGAATACTACGCTGCTGTTAGGAAAAACAAAGTCATAAAAGTTGCTTATACATGGATGGATATGAAGAATACATGCTAAGTAAAATGATTCAGAGGAAGAGGATTAGACATAGAATGATCATCACACTTAACTATAGGATATATATTTTAAAACCATGCATAGGGGCCAGAGCTGTGGCACAAGTGGTAGGATGTTTGCCTTGCAAGCAGCTGACCTAGGACTGACAGCAGTTAGCTCCCCTGGTATTCTATCTGGTCCCCAAGTCAGGAGTGATTTCTGAGCGCATAGTCAGGAGTAACCTGAGCATCACCATATGTGGTCCAAAAACAAAAACAAAAAACCTCCATAGTATGATCATAATACCAAAGACAATAAAAATGATAGTGAAGAGAGTGCATTTAGGGTAGAGAAGGGACCACTATGATTATGATAGTTGAACAAGAACTGGATGTTGAGGGAAAATAAAAGGTATGCATGATACCACTTCAGTAACAAACCACATACCTACAGAGAGAGAGAGAGAGAGAGAGAGAGATGAGAGAGAGAGAGAGAGAGAGAGAGAGAGAGAGAGAGAGAGAGAGAGAGAGAGAGGAGAGAGGAGAGAGAGAAAAAGAAAATTATCTGGCATAGAGGCAGGCAAACTGGTGCTGGGGGAGTAACTGAAGAAATTGGGGTGGAAAATGAACACTGGAGAAGGGATAGATAACTGTATGACCAAACTTCAACTATCAACAACTTTGTAATTCTTGGGCCAGTGAGGTGGCGCTAGAGGTAAGGTGTCTTACTTACAAGCGCTAGCCAAGGAAGGACCAAGGTTTGATCCCCCGGCGTCCCATATGGTCCCCCCAAGCCAGGGGCAATTTCTGAGCCCTTAGTCAGGAGTAACCCCTGAGCATCAAACGGGTGTGCTCCCCCCCAAAAAAAAAAAACCTTTGTAATTCTTTATCTCCTGGTGATTTAATAAAATAAAACATTTTTTAAATTTGGGTCTGAGAGTAGTGAAGAATAAAGTAGGCAAGGAAGAAGTGAGGATGGGAGGAAAAAGAATAAAACTTGATAATCTTCAAGAGTAATCAAAATAAGTAAGGATTTCTGCTATTCTCAGCTTTCTGCAGCTCTGCCTTATTTTTAGTAAATTTGTATTCTCTGAATCATCTTTTTGTTTTGTTTTGTTTTGGGGGGTACACCCGGCGGTGCTCAGGGGTTACTCCTGGCTGTCTGCTCAGAAATAGCTCCTGGCAGGCACGGAGGAACATAACGGAAGCCAGGATTCGAACCAACCACCTTAAGTCCTGGGTCAGCTGCTTGCAAGGCAAACGCCTCTGTGCTATCTCTCCAGCCCCTCTCTGAATCATCTTAATTATTTTCTTTCTCCACTTGATAGTTCCCTTTATTTATTCTTTAAGAATAAATTTACCTGGGGCCGGCGTGGTTGCGCTAGAGGTAAGGCTTGCCAGTGCTAGCCTAGGATGGACCACTGTTCGATCCCCTGGCGTCCCATATGATCCCCCAAGCCAGGAGCTATTTCTGACCCCATAGCCAGGAGTAACCCCTGAGCATCACTGGGTGTGGCCCAAACTCCCCCTCAAAAAAGAATAAATTTTACCTTTTCCTTATTCTTATTTTTTCCTTATTTATTTCTTTATTCTTATTTTTACTGTAATTATTTTGATGAAGCAAGGTACATTTTATTGAAACTTATAGAAAGATATGAGGAGGAAAAGAAGTATATATTCAAGAGAGAATATAACCTTCTTCACAGTAGAAGTAATCCAGCCAAGATACAGAGACAAATGAGACACAAGTTCAAGAGTGAACGAAGGCTTGAAGAGGAAGCCTTTCTTTCTCTTCTTAAAATCCTAAATTGGAGAAGTGGTCTGATACTTGTGGCTTGAATGTTAGTTTTCTCTGTGTGGACAAGCCCAGCTCCTAACATGTCATGGTTTGTCACCTGGCCATAAAATGCATAAATTACTTGAGGAAGTTATTGCCCTGAAGAAATCCTGCCTGATTCCTGGCAAGTTGTTCGTTTTTGGGGGGGATCACATCAGCATTGCTCAGAACTTCCTCCTGGTTCTGCTTTCAGAGTCATTCTGTAGAGACTCTGGGAACCAAATGTGGGATTGAACCCTAGTTAAGCAAGGCAAATACCTTCCCTACTGTACTAGCTCTAGGGTCCCTGGTGAGAGTATCTTAAATGTGTCTGCTTTTTTTTTTTGTTTGTTTGTTTTTGTTTTTAATTATGGCTGAAATTCTTTTAAATGTATTTGTTCTCATTAAGGCCTTGAGTTTACAAGGGTGTTGCCACATAGGGTCTTTGTGTATAGTTACCTCACCTCATCACCACCCAAGTGCCCAGGGCTTTCAATTTGTATCTGCCACATGCAAGGCAAACCCATTAAACCCTGTGCTCGCTCTCCAGTCAGCCTTGCTTTATCTTATAAATGAGGAATTTAGGACAAATGCAATTCATTCTTTCTTTTTTCCCTGTGCAAAACTCCAAGGCAATTACAAGGTGCTCATAAAAGGATCAGAGTGCTACAAACAGCATCTTGACAGGCCCTGGAATTATGAGCATTTTAATTGTTGCTTTCAAATAAATCACCAGAGAGATTTCTTTTGTGATTGCTTTACAAAGCATTGTTAAGGCTTTATAGTAAAGCCCAAAACTTATTCTGCTGTCATAGAAATGCTGCTTATTTTGTATTTACATTAATCAAAAGTAATAAAATAAACAGTAAACCTCACAATTTTGAGAACATGGGGCCATATGTTACGAGGTTACATAGAAATGTCATACTCGCTGAGGTTCAGACCCAATTTCTGTTCCTTGAATAAAACACATCAACTTCCTTATCTCCAAAATGGAAATGGTACCTATTTTGCATGGTTCTTATGATCAATTTATTTTATTCACAGGAACATTTAGAACCATGCCTTATGTAGAATCATCAGTAGTACTAGCTATTTTATTCATGCTGAAACAGACATCTCAGACTACTTATCAATTATTTTTATTGGAGGAATAAGGTGATGTATGGGTCCTGAGTGAGAGTATGATTAATAGGCCACTTTCTTTGTGTGGCTGTTCCAAGTTCAACTCTCAATACCACACGTACTCACTCAAGACCCATCATGAGTAATCACTGACCACAGAGCTAGAAGTAAGCCCTAAACACCACCAATTGTGGCAACAAGAACAAAAAAAAAAAGATCTAGAGGCCGGAGAGATAGCACAGAGGTAGGGCGTTTGCCTTGCATGCAGAAGGACAGTGGTTCGAATCCTGGCATCTCCGAGCCTGCCAGGAGCGATTTCTGAGCGTAGAGCCAGGAGGGAACCCTGAGACCTGCCGGGTGTGACCCAAAAAACCAAACCAAACAAAAAAAGATCTAACAAAAGAAAGAAGAGCTGGAAAGAGATCTCGATGTTCAGTAAGCTAAGTGCATGGCTTGCATGCAGGAGCACTGGGTTCAGTCCTATGCAACATGAGAATATAACCAAGAACCAACAGTATGTTCCAAACACCAAAAATTAACAAATAAGGTAGAAAAAAAGGAAAATTCCAGAACATAATGAGGACACACATAAAATGGTAAACCTAAAATTGGAAGATCTAAATATATCCTGCAAGTGCAAGCTTCCAGAACAAGTGCCTGTTGAGGTGGCAAACCAAGTTGCATGGGCAGGGGAGGTGTTTGGGTGGGGAGGGTGAAGGGAGCATTGAAACACTGATGAAAGGACATTGACACTGATGGTGGGACTGGTACTAGAACATTATATGCCTAAATCTCAATGACCAATAACTTTTTAAATTGTGGTATTTTAATTTTGTTTTGTTTTATTTTGTTTGGAGACCACTTAATAGTGCTCAGATAGTTACTCCTGGCTCTGCATTCAGGAATTACTCCTGGAAGGCGCTGGAGAATCTATGGGATGTTGAGTATCTTCCTCAGTCAGTACATGCAAGACAAATGCCCTATTTACTGTGCTAGTGCTCATGCCCTGAAATTATTTTTATAGGAATGAGGTGGGCTTGAAACCTTACCCTAAATTCTCCTTTTCTTAAGGTTTCTTCATATGCTTGTTTCTATGATTGTTTAAGACTTAGATGGAATTTTTAAAATTGTTTTCCAGTTTTCAGGCCACACCCAGTTGTGTTAGGGGCTTCTCACACTGCACTCAGGGATCACTTGTGGATCTTGAGGGACCATATATGCTGACAGCAATCACTTACATGCAAAGCAAAAATGTCCTACTCACCGTACTTTCTCTCAACCTCTCAGGTTCTCTTCACTTCATCCTAAACTGGATCACATGTAGGGTATATCCCTCTGTATCTGCAAATTGCAGTGTCAGAATTAACAGCATTCTGCCACTCAGAGTTGGACAGATACACACCTTCTATCCTAAGTCTTCCATCAACTGTATTTCTAAAGAAAACATGGAACAAACATCAGTTTGAATGCATTGTTTTTACCAAAATTCATCATTTTTTTTTTGGTCACCGGTGACGCTCAGGGGTTACTCCTGGCTATGCGCTCAGAAATCGCTCCTGGCTTGGGGATCATATGGGACACCGAGGGATTGAAGCGTGGTCGTCTTAGGTCAGCAGCTTGCAAGGCAAACAAACCCCCTACTGCTGTGCCATCCTCAAGCCCCTGACAGTATTTTTAATTGAAGTCTGTCATTAATTTCTATTTGAACTTCCAAATTCTTAAAATATCATTTGAATCCTTTATCCTTGTCTGTTATTTTTAGAAGAAAAACCAAATGTTTTTGTCTAGAAGCTAAAGCCTTTTCTAATGGGGCAAATATCTTTTCCTAGTCCTACTTTCATGAGTCACGTCAAACAATCATCATTTGTGATTCCAACACACAGATAAAGTGAGTATTAGTATGCACTGCTGTGTACTGCTAGCATCTTTATGTATTACAATTAAATATCACCATTATTCTATATGCCACAGTGCATATTACTTGATAATGCTACTCCTGCCATGAGGGATGTTTTTCTTTCTCCATTTCCTTCTGTCCATTCTTTATCATTCTTCAAGCATAAATATCACTCCTGTGAGGACCTACCTAATTGCTTTAGAGTCAATATTATTCGCTTCTTTTTATTAACTATGTTAGGGCTTCACTTATAATAAGCCAAATCTCATATAATATTCCAGCTTCATGTCAACAGCTATAGAAAATAATTTCTTATTCTCCAAATCAACTCTACATCTCTCTCCAGGGTTTGTTTGTGTGTGTTATCTGCACCTTGGATGGCCTCCACTCGCTGATTCACTTAGTGACCTTCTAACTTGCAAACCATTGTCCAAGGTTCTGTCTTATCAGCCTGAATTTCCCTGGCAGAGTTAAAGAAACCCTCCTTCCCACCCCCAGTCTCAAAGCCCCTAAATGATTAAGCTCTGGGATGCTAAAGTCAAAGTGTAAGTTTTTACCATTGTGAAATCCTGTGTTTGCTCCTACCTCAGTAACCTACAACTGTTCATTTTGATTGAGAACATTAAATCTACATTAATGTCCAGTCTTGTCCACCAAATATTAGGAAAGAGGCAGATTGAAGAAGAGAGACAAAGAAAGGTAGATATAGTAAATGATCAATAAAAATGAATATGATAATAGTTTACAAAGTTATGAACATTTGCAATATTGTGAGTAAAAAAAAAAGGCAAGTTTGGAGAAAATAAGAGACACATACTTCTACTTAAAACTTTATTTGCGAGGCCAGAGAGATAGCACAGCGGTAGAGTGTTTGCCTTTCATGCAGAAGGATGGTGGTTCGAATACTGGCATCCATATGGTCCCGCGAGCCTGCCAAGAGCGATTTCTGAGCTTAGAGCCAGGAGTAGCCCCTGAGTGGTACAGGGTGTGACACCCCGCCAAAAAAAAAACAAACAACTTTATTTGCTCACATTACAGTCAATTGATTTTTCACTGATGCATACTTTGTGCTAAGAGATCCTGGAAGGTAGCAAAAGAGTTGTGGAATTTTACAAACTCTAGTACGAACATCATTTAGACATTAAGATATTTTGGAATTGGTTTTTGAAACTCTTTGTGAAAGGGTTATGGTAACAATTTGGTGACTATAGAGAAGTCCACAGGAAAACCTAGAACATAGAAACTTCTGGTGTTATTTTGAAAAATAAAATGAATGCATCTAGGTATAATGCATATAGTTCAATAAAAACATAACAGATGACAAATGAAAGCTTATTGAGTAAAGATACTGTAGACCATAAAGTAAAATATAGATAACCATCATTATTATGATTACTGAGGGATTTTTTTCAGTTCTCAAAATCATATCCAGATGTCTTGAGTAAGAAATTAGATTTTTATCACTTACTCCAGTTCCTGTGAGCGGGATGCTAATAATCCAAATAAAAATGATTTCAAGTTTTTTTAAATATATGCTGGAAAATAAACCTCAGTCAGCAGCCAAATTTATATTTATATAACAAGATAATCTACCTAGAAAACAAATATCTATTGGCAAGCTCCTTTGGAATCAAAACAAAGAATGTTGCATTTCTGGAAACATTTTTTTTTCCTCAGTACCCTTCTCCATTGCCTCCAATCAAGCAAGATATATGTTGGCAATCTAAAGACCAGACATACATAAAGCAAGATCTTTTAATTGGTCACTCTCCAAGTCTCCTAAGTCTCCTAAAATACTCACTACTGTGCTAGGTTGTTTGGAAAGATGACCCAGTGTAAGGTATTTGATCCCTGAAGTCATGAAAGTTGACAATATTTAGAGATCATATTTCTAAATTAAACAAGGAATAGAACTGAGCTACTGATTAGCACCAGAGAACATTGTTTCTCAGTTAAGACTAAAAGAAACTTATCATATTCTTATTGTGGGTCCCTGGCTTTCACTGTAACCAGCCTGGTCTTTCATGCACTTGCAATATCACATCTACAATTTTCAACACTAGGTTTTACCGGAAAGACATCTCCAGTAGGCCAACTCTTGACTGTGTCTTTCTTATCTCCTGTGTGCTCCTGACAGTCTGACAGACAGTGTCACCTTTCTGACACCTTTCTAGTTTTGAAGGTTCTAAGGCTTCTCCCAGCATCCCCATTATCTTGGACGCTTGTCTGTTCACCCACTTCAAATATAGGTGCACTAAAGGTGACAGTGAGCTTTGTTGTCAACAATAGGGAAAATGAAGCACCATTTCATTCTTTCTGACTTTCAACTGAGAGAGCTTCTAGCATACTTAATTTAGTTTTGAATGTTAGGGGTGTATTACCCACATTGCAGGGTCTATATACTATGTACCTCCCTAAGCATTTTCTTTTAATGCTGATTCTTTGCTGCCATTTCACTTCCCTTATTTTATTTCATTTTCTTTTCACTTTATAAAGCTTATTTTATGCCAGTTGAATGACTTTTAGTTTTGCCTTCTTTTCCCTAACTACAGTTTCAAGGACTAGATATCACATGCTGTGTTATAATATTGAATCTTCATACAACAACTACATGGGAAAGGTATTGTTACTTATTTTTAATCTGTAGTTTTAAAATGCAGATTTAGGAAGGGTTGAAAATTTGTCCAAGTATCTCTAACTGGAAAGCAGGAAAACAAAATGAGAGTACAGTTTTTCTGACTCCAAATTCTACTTTTTAATTCTCCTAGCAGCTTAGCAGTTTCCCATTAGACTCTATTTTTTTTTAATTTGTATTGAGTTTCTATAATTTACAACACTGCGACTGATGGTATTCTTATGTACATCATTTCAACCTTCACCAGGGTGTACCTCCTCCCTTTCCTAAGGGCACTATCACCCCTTCAGATCACATATTTCTTGAGACCAGAACCACACCTTGCTCTGATTTCTCTGAGTCTCACACCCCATAGTTGTGAATATGTTTATATGATGATGAAGCAGAGGAAGAAGGAAGAGGAGGAGGGAGAAATGGAGAGGAGATGGATGCCAAGAATGAGAGAGCACTATAATAAAGGTCTTTTTTTCTTCCTACAGGCATCCCCAGTGTCTCTCAAAACCTTGGACTTCATCCAGCAGTGCCCACTCACTGAGCTGGGTTGCGGAAGGAAGATGGGCGGGCAACGCATTTCTAATTTTCTGCATGGGTTGCCTTAGTTACTATTAAGATACTGTCAAAGGGAAGTAATTTCAAAGAAGAGAAGCTAGCCTGATTAAGAAGTTCGATTAAGATTGACTTTTGAGGAAATATTAAAAGCACAAAAGAAAAAGAAAAGGATTAAGCTTGGGAGCCATTTTCTCCTGATACCAAAATGACAGAGGACAGTGTCTCATTGAAGCTGTGTTCAGCCTATCCATTGACAGGGCCTTTTCAGAGATCCATGAGAACTCAAATGTGCATTCTCAGCTCGTTCAAGGCCACACACAATCACCATGGTGTGTTTTCTAATATACCTGGTGTCTATCAGAGCCTTGTGCAGCTTTTTGCTTCACACTGTAATCTGCCTGCCGAGATCTCCTCTTACTAGGCTATGAAAGACCCATTGAAAGTACCCTGGACTCAATTGAGACCTGCTCTTTCTTTTCTTTTTTGTTTTCTTTTTTTATTTTGGGCCACATCTGGTGACTCTCAGGGGTTACTCCTGGCTATGCGCTCAGAAATCGCTCCTGGCTTGGGGACCATATGCGTTGCCAGGGAATTGAACTGCGGTCTGTCCTGGGTCAGTAGTGTGCAAGTCAAACACCCTACCACTATGCCATTGCTCCAGCCCAGAGTCCAGTTCTTTCAATGTTGTAAAATTCATTTCTTTCTCACCATAGAGGTTTGCTGAGAACAAAGAAACCATCACAAGCATCTCTCACTTAAATCAATGATTTATGACTTTTCACCCAGGAAATTACCATATGTTAAAGTCCTGGCTTCAGTCCTTGGCTCACAGTACAGCTTCCTCTAAGGACCCATATTTTCCAGCCAGAGATGCTCAAGAGTTGATGGTCTGGCATTTGGCCTTAGGAGTGTAGCCAAAAAAAAAAAGGACATGAAAAAGTCTTTTGGGTAAACTTCAGAGATGGTTCTCCTGGGACAGCCAACATGAAGTTCCATATAGTCTTTAAGCCCTACAAGTTCTACCTATTCCTGTGACTGGGTTTTATATCTTTGGAAGCCTTTGAAAGCTGCCACTCAACTCAAATGGGACCCAGGCCACTTAGTCTCTGCCAGTTCAAATGTTGTCTAATGAACTGCCCTTTCCACTAACAAGCAAGGAGAGCAGGCCAGGCCAACCATTGGCAGAAGTACTGCCAGTGGGGAGTGCCCAGAAAAACCTAATCCAAAGTAAACATGGTTCTTCCCTGGGAGGGGCAGGACTGGGCTCTCAGAGTTTGTTTTCCTCTTATCTGTTCCCTTCAAGGTGAAAAGCAAGGCCCGAGATCTTAAGCTTCCATCCATATATATATATATATATATATATATTATATATATATATATATATTAATATATTTTACAGAAAGAGAAATGGTAGGAGGACTACCCTAGGAATTTATAATGACAAATGGAAAAGAAATATATTGCTACTCCAGGGTCAGGGATGATCTCCCATGACAAGGTAGTGAAGAAATGTCTTTCTTCATTTACTCAGAGAATTGGGAAACTGGAAGTGACATCAGTTTGCAACTTGCCACTTAACGGCCATGATCCATGTAATAATATCCTATTTCAGAAATCCCAAAGAAAAGATCCATTTGAATATTAATGGGAAGGCCTGAAATGCATGACCTACCTTGGAATTAGACATTAGATTAGGATAATGTTCTGACGTGACATCTGTTATGTTAACTATAGGAAATACTCCCAAATATTTCGCTTCTATAGTTTCTCAATTTCTTTTGGAAGAGGTGTATGTTTTGGTCCACTTAAAATAACTTTACTTTTTTCTTATTTCTAAAATAAATGAGCGGATTATTGTGGACATAATAGAAAGAGCACAAAAACAAGAATAACAAAAGAGAAACTTAAATCTCAAGGTAGGTGTTAACTGCCCAGTGGGAGATTTTGCCAGGCTGAGTGTTGTGGATTGTTCTTTGAAACATGAGAACTGCTTTTGATTACATCGCTCTTCACCATATTCACAACTAACACAGAGAAATGACTGTAGTGTCAAATCTAAAAGCCACAACATTTGCATGTATTTTTCATGTGCACAGATTATCAAAAGAACATATTAAATCATTCTTGGTTTGTAATACTAGAGGGTCATACATAGAAGGCAAGTATTCTGGGCCCGGAGAGATAGCACAGCGGTGTTTGCCTTGCAAGCAGCCAATCCAGGACCAAAGGTGGTTGGTTTGAATCCCGGTGTCCCATATGGTCCCCCGTGCCTGCCTGGAGCTATTTCTGAGCAGACAGCCAGGAGTAACCCCTGAGCAACGCCGGGTGTGGCCCAAAAACCAAAAAAAAAAAAAAAAAAAAAAGAAGGCAAGTATTCTACTATGGAGTGGTATCTCTGGCCTAAAATGTAAACTCATTTTTTTTTATTAATGGGTGCAGAGGAGTTGGTGCACACCCAGAAATGCTCAATATTCAACCCAGTACTCCCACATGCAAAGTGTAAACTCCAGCCCTTTGAGCTATGTTCCTGGCAAGAATAAGTTTCTAAATTTATTTTTTGAATATCAGCGATAAAATACAAGGTAGGTTCACTAACATAAAAAGGCATCACACCCCACTTCAAAAATTTTAAAACTAAAGAAGACCCAAGATTACAATTGATAAAATAGAAACTGTTTTGTACAAAGCTCTTTCCCTACTGAAGAATTTTTTTTCCTTTTCCCTTCTACTTTCCAGTAAGCCTTTTTATTTCCAAAATAAGTGGATAAATAAATTAAATTAAACTGGTGGAACAAATACTCTATATTTCTTTGTGCCCAACCAATTTTTGCCTTAAAAATGTTGTGCTTTTTCAAATAGGGATAACATCACAGAGTGAAAGAGAATGTGAAAAGACATGACAACCACAGTGGAGAAAACTTTCTAGAAAGCAAAAGTACAAGTGGCAGCAGAGTTTGCAAAGCAGAGAAAAACAACAAAGCTGTATCTGGAACACAGCCCAGAAGCAAGCCAGATAGTCCTTGGAATTACAGACTAAAAGGAAGACTACAGATGGGGTTGAAAATGGATGTTTTATTTAAAATCAGTTGGCTGTGTAGTAAGAGCTAAGGAATAAAGTTTGCCAATTTTCATGGTGTCAATATTCCCACCATGGATAATATCAAACTACTAATATACTACTGAACAGATCATTCAGAAGGGAAGAAATTAATAATCTCTTAAAAAGCTGGCCTGGCTGGCTCTCTAACACACTCTGGTTTTGGTCCCGGAGCAGTGATGGCAGGTCCCTGTGCTCACCATCATCCTCAGATTCTTCAGTATTTTTTTTGGGGGGTCACACCCCGCGGTGCTCAGGGGTTACTCCTGGCTGTCTGCTAAGAAATAGCTCCTGGCAGTCACGGGGGACCATATGGGACACCGGGATTCGAACCAACCACCTTTGGTCCTGGATCGGCTGCTTGCAAGGCAAACACTACTGTACTATCTCTCCGGGCCCCCTTCAGTATTTTCAAGATTAAAAATATTGGATGGTGATGATGCTCAGACTCAGAGTCAGAATGTAGAAATATTTACTGAAAAGTAAAGAAGAAAGGATAGAAAAGAGCTCCATTCATGGAGCGGAACTTGGTATAGGACTAAGTTAAAGTTGAGGGATGCGTTGTGTGGGCTCTTTTAAAGGGTCTCTGTGATGAAAAGTTACAGAGTGGTCTCAGCTGGTTTGAGTTATTTGGATTTGGCCATTTGCTTTAGACATGGTTCATTATCTTATGGTTCTTGGTGAGAGCAGAATTCTATGGCCTGTTAGAATGTTTCAATTATTAGCCAGGGCCTTGGGGATAGGGCAGGGGTCTTCAAACTACGGCCCGCGGGCCACATGCGGCCCGCAGAGGAGTCTGATCCAGTCCGCCAGCAGTGAGCCCTATTTGGTTGCCAAGATACCTGCCAGCATATACACCCAGTGTATATCCAAATATCAGGAACCATGCACTCAAAATGGTAACCATCTGTGGTAGCACTTATGCCTGTGAACAGATTTTTTCAAGAATGAAACATCTGAAATCTCCAACCAGATCAAAATTAACTGATGCCCACTTGCATCACTTGTTACGACTGGCAGTGACAAATATGGAACCGGACATTGACCATCTCTTTAGCCAAAAGCAGGCCCACAGTTCCCATTGAAATACTGGTGCGTGATCTGTTTATTTATAAATGGTTTTCATTTTTTATATATAAGATATGTGCAGTGTGAGTAGGAATTAGTAGCTCATATAGTCCGGCCCTCCAGCTCTCTAAGGGACCGTAATCCGGCCCCCACTTTAAAAAGTTTGAAGACCCCTGGGATAGGGTATACATTAGGTCGATAGGGACATTAGAACTGCTGACAAGGGGGCAACTAAGGCTTCCTATTTCATTCCCCCATCCCAACCTCAAGACTAAACTTTGCAGGATGGGATATCAAATCCATCATGCTACTTCTTGCTAACTCTCTGAGGCTTCCACTTTCAGTTTGACCTACTAAGCAATAGTAGAATTGTCCTCCTGCAGCCAAACAAATCAGAGTAACACTGGTACAGAAAACAGGTGTCTCTCTTGTTGCCTTCAATGGGGATTACAAAGAGGGAGCAACAGGCAAGAACCAGGCTTTATGGAAAGAGGCAAAGGGAGCAGGCAAAAAGGGGAGAATTTAAGTCAATTCTCTAAGGAGAGTTTCTTAATTAGATGATTATCTGTGATTGTATGGCAAACAGGGCACGACTTATTCATGAGTTTTCTGAGGAATAAGAGGGATATTTTTTTCAAGACTGTAGGGTCCCACCCCTCTTATGTAGTATCCATCTTGAATTCTGCTGGTATTGACAGATGTGAATCTGCCATCTTGACATCTGCTACAAAGATCAGCTAAATGACAAAAAGTGATAGGAGGCGGCATCCAGCCAGTTAGGTAGTTTCCTGTCTCAACACAACAGAAGTAACTCTTTGACTCTGAAAAAAATAAAATAAAATGGGACAAGAATAGAAAGAATGGGTACTAGGGGAATCTTGGAATCTTATGTTGTCTCAAGATTTGGGCAGCTGCTGTGAGATCTGTGGTGGGCTGAGACAGAAATCAGGCAGCAGGACACACATAGTTCTTGAATGCAGAACCAGCTAGAGGTAGAAAAGGTGAGAAGGCCTGGTCTGTGGAAGCTGCTGTGTGGTATAGTGGTTAGGCCTAGGTACCCCCATCGAAATGGTAGTTTGTTGTAGGAGATTGGTCAATTGAGGAGTGGGAGGAGTAAAGAAAAGAAAACTTTTTTTTTGTCATTTTTTTGTTATAGTCCTTTCATGACCCAAGTCCTTTCGTTACCCAGCCATCTGAGAATATGCTCTGGAAAATAACAAAATACTCTTAGAAACAGTCAGCCCGAAAGGACGTGAAATCTGGCACGTGAAATCAAGCCCATATAGACCCCATCAACGCCCAATATAATCACTACATTCAGATTAAGCTACAAGCACCTTTCATTTTGTTATGCAATTATCTGACTTCCTTCTCTCCTTTTTTTTAGGCCACACCTGATGATGCTCTGCAACCCTCGACCCGAGGGGGTGTGGGAATGAGGGTCGCTAGTAATTTGTGGGTTTACTTGAGCAGGTCCGACCTGTGAAGAAAACTTAAGAAGTTAGTAAGAAAGACCCTCAAGACAACTCACGCTGTTCAAAAGGGGTTTATTGCCCAGGGAGCTTTTAAGGGCGAAATACCTCAGAGGGTGTTACAGGTTTCCACCAATTACAATTGCAAGCACTCATTAGCATAAGCTGGGGGCAGGTAATAGGGAGGGGTAAAGAGGTAGACCTGAGCACATGTTTATACTGAAAGCACAAGATCCAAAACAGGGTCTTATAAATTTTACTCAGCAAGCATAAATAAAACATCAGCTGTAATCATATTAATCTTTTGCTAACACAAAGGCAAGTTGCTCTATATTTTTCTCTCTGGCTGGATGTATTGGACTGCTTTGAATTTACTTTAGTGTTTGTCTATTTCCTTTGTCCTCAGGGCATGGGTGCCTCTGGTCACGTGGGTAACAAGGTCAGGAATTTCTGAGGCACCTTTAGTTCTAGGTTCCATCAGCTCGGCTCCCCACAATGCTCAGGGGTTACTCCTGGCTATGTGCCCAAAAATTGCTCCTGGCTTGGGGGACCATCGGGGAGTGAACCAAGGTCAATCCTGGATCAACCACGTGCAAGGCAAATGCCCTACTGCTGCACTTTTGCTCTGGTCACACCCGGCAGTGCTCAGGGGATACTCCTGGTTCTGTGCTCAGAAATCGCTCCTGGCAGGCTCAGGGGACCATATGGGATACCAGGATTTGAACCACTGACCTTCCACATGCAAGGCAAAATACCTTACCTCCATGCTATTTCTCTGGCCCCTGTCTTCCTTCTCTTAATCTGACTTTTCTGTCTCTTTGCAACAGGCAAACACCCTTGATTTTCTTATGCTAATATATAGTTTTGTTCTCATTCTTTTAGCTTTGATACCCCATGCTTTCCAGTCTTGTGATTAACTACCCTCTTTAATCGTTAGCTGGACCTAGTCAAGAAGAACAGATAACTGGATTGATTATAAAAGTAGGAATCCTAATAAAGACTCTTTTGACCCCAGTCAGTAGCCCTTCCCATTCTTTTCAGGCTCTGCACACCATTGATATACACTTTTGTGTGGTGATTTTCAGGCTTTGATGGGCAGATTATTTGGGAATAAATTTTTCTTTCTTTTTCTTCTTCTTCTTCTTCTTCTTCTTCTTCTTCTTCTTCTTCTTCTCTTCTTCTCTCTTTTCTTTTCTTCTTTCTTTCTTCTTCTTTCTCTTCTTCTTCTTCTTCTTTCTTCTTTTCTTCTTCTTTTCTTCTTCTTCTTCTCTTCTTTTTTCTTCTTCTTCTTCTTCTCTTCTTCTTTTTTCTTCTTCTTCTTCTTCTTCTTCTTCTTCTTCTTCTCTCTTCCTTTCCTTCTTTTCCTTCTCCTTCTCCTCCTCTTTTCTTCTTCTCTTCTTTTCTTCTCCTTCTCCTCCTCCTCCTCCTCCTCCTCCTTCTTCTTCTTCTTGTCCTCCTCTTCCTCCTTCTCCTCCTCCTTCTTATTATTATTATTCTTCTTCTATTTCTTCTTCTCCTTCTCCTCCTTTTCCTTCTCCTTCTCCTCCTCCTTTCTCTCCTCCTCCTCCTTCCTCTCTTCCTACTCCTTCTCCTTCTCCTTCTCCTCCTCCTCCTCCTCCTCCTTCTTCACTTCTCTGGGTAGGTGAGGTTTCATAAGTAGACTTTTGGAGCTTGTTCATGGTAAGTTGTCTAACTGTTGTTCTTTGGGGAGAAAGAGGCTGGGGTTCCTGACAATGCTCATCTCTGCACTGTAAGAAACTGTGAACACTATGGGCATACCCAGGAGCAGCCCTTCCAATGATCATGATAATGTCTCCTTTCACTTTCACTATGAACAGAAACACAGCACCTGGAGACCAGAGATCTGAGTTTGGGTATTTTGGGTGTTTTGTTTGTTTGTTTGTTTGTTTTTGATGTTTTTGGCTATACCTGGCTATTCTCAAGGCTTACTCTTGGCTCTTAACTCAGGAATCACACCTGGCAGGTCAGGGGCCATATGGAATTCTGGGATCAAATTCAGTCTAACCTTATGCAAGGCAAACACCCTACCAGCTATGCTATTGCTCCAGGCCCCAGAAACCTAAGTTTTAACTCAGGCTCTGACCTTCATCACTGCAGTTTATTGTTATACAAATCACTTCTTCTAGGTAAAAAAAAAAATTATTTGTATTTATACCTTTTTCTCAAGTATAAAATACAGATAATATCTGATTATGAGGTTGGTATTTATATAAGAGAAAGTTATGAGATAATATCTAGGATATAGTTCTTTTAAAGTAAATTATTTAAAAATAGGGAGTGGAGTGTGGCACAGTGGTAGTGCTTTTGCCTTGCACATGGCTGACCTAGTATGGACCACAGTTTACTCCCCCTTAACCTATATGATTCTCCAAACCAAGAGCAAGTT
Organism: Suncus etruscus; assembly: GCF_024139225.1. Taxonomy (NCBI): domain Eukaryota; kingdom Metazoa; phylum Chordata; class Mammalia; order Eulipotyphla; family Soricidae; genus Suncus; species Suncus etruscus. The sequence continues at coordinate 18,306,456 of NC_064863.1, read as the reverse complement.
TTGAGTGCATAACTGGGAGTAACCCCTGAGCATCACCAGGGTGGCCCAAAAACCAAAAATTAAAATAAAATAAAATAAAAT